>NC_046154.1:71673196-71865696 GCF_011064425.1 Rattus rattus
CTACTAGACTAGGTGCCATCAAAGTATCAAGACAGGACATGATGAGAGGAGTGTGGTAGTGGTTAAATAGCCTCACAGCGAACTGTAGTGCTGAGGTAAAGACACCAAGAGCCCGTGGGTGTGTATCTCATGCCATGTGTACATCTCCATAATACAATGAGTTCTGTGTGAACTTTCTAAGATTTCTTCAGCAAGCTAGGGTGTTTTCACTTTCTGAAATCATGTTTAACATTCTCTCTGCATCAACATGGATAATTCTCAAAAACAAAATGTTGAGTGAAAAAGGCAGATTGCAAAAGGATAAGTACAATATGCTACCACTTATATATATATTTTAAAATACATGAACATTGGAATACATTTTTGGATGCACATACACATATATGGTGACACTGGGGAAAACGGGTATGGAGGGAGAGGAATAGAAACCCCTTGGGAATGGTCCTTATTTATGAGGTGATCACCTCTGGGGAAAGAAATCCCAGGAGGCAAGCACATTGTTTCATCTCCACATGGGTTGTCTCCCTCCAAAATAGAGGCAAATGCAATACAACATTTGGACAGTGACTTCTTTGTACTTCTATATCAGGTCTATTAACTAACATCAATACAACTTCATGTGTAAGCCAATGAGTCCTAGCAACTCTGGCTTATTAGAACGTTGTTATTTATAAGAAGACAGGTTCCTACTATCCTAGACATCTACTTTCCTTGAAACGGATTCACAGACAGTTCTGGATGTGTAGTTTATCTGGGCTTATCTATGAAGAAAGCGGCTAGTTATTATGAAGTCAGAAAGTTACTGGATTCATTGTTCAACTTCAGAAAGCTTCATTCTTGAGAGAAAACCAAGCATGAACGTGTTGAGACTCCACAAATGGTTATGCAGAGCTGCACACTTGTGATTGGAAAGCAACACACGCAGAGCTCAGTATGGAATCCTAACGCGTCTGCTGCTCCATCGCCAGCACTGTCACGGCTTTCCCCATCCTGGATATCTATTCACATTTGTCTCTGGTGTGCTTGCCATCTCTTTAACACAAGTTTTTGATTTTAGGATTTTTTTGTATAAATAATCAGATGATAAAATAGACTCCTAAATACACGATTCTCTGACTTCAAAGAAAATCCAAATGTTTTAAATTTTCTATTTGTAGTGTTCTTCTTCCCTTACTTCGAGTAAAAGAAGTCTTAGGCAACAAAGAACAAGTCGATTGGCCACATTTTATTAAGATATGGGGCAAAAAACCCTCTGAGGTGGGTAGAGAGGTCAACAACCTACTTGTTTTTAAGCAAATGGTACGGGGAGTGAAATAAGCAGAGGTTCTGAAGTTTGGGGACAAAGTTAGAACTCACCTCTAAAAGTGTATGTACATTGAAGACGCAGAGATGATGCAGGGGCTCTCACACTTAACCTTTGGTTTATGCTGTGTACTCCGGTAGTCATTTCAGGGAACTGAAGAAAGTCAGCCAGTATATAGGCCTGGGCCCTTCCTTCCCCCTGTGTCTTCCTTGAATATACACTGGCCCTTGGCCCAGCTCTCAAGTGTGCGGGATTATAAGTCTGAAAGCTTCTTACTCAGAACATGTCTCTATTTAATTTAACTTGATATGGTGGAAAACCATAAAACAAGGAGTCAGACAAATGTGACTGTTTTAATTTCTGTTGTTGACTAAGCCTCTGTTATTCATCTTTAAACAGAAAGTTTAATGTCTGCATACAATGTGGAGATTAAATTTAATTTGAATAACTGTATACCCATTGCCTCGCATATGCTCACAACCCTGTATCCCTCGTCTTCTCTGTACCAGGCTTCCTACCTGGCTGGCATCAGGCACCTGGCCTCGATTTCCATATATCCCAAGCTTCAGGACCTAAATCTTCCCCGAAACCAAATCAAAGCAATCAAATATGTCAGCTACAAAGTCTTCTTCTTGTCTTTAGTTTCATTTATAATAATCCACAGTTCATTGATCCTATTTGTATATAAATGGAAACACAGTTTGAACCTTGAGTTTTTCTGCCCTTTGGACCTGATGATTGGCCATGTTGGCTGTCAACTTTGCTCATTAGCTGGATTAGTGCAAATCCCCAAAGCCACTTGCTCCTAGATCCTGTCCCTTTCTCACCAGGCCAGTGTAACTAACCCAGTGGCTCAGGTTACTCTCTACTCACCATCCCCAACATTAAGCTGAAATTACAATCCAGTCCTTACACATTATAGCAATTGCTCTCCCCATTACTTGGGTGAACACTAGACCCTGCTAAGTAGATGCTGGCTTATCTACTGAGAGGTGGACATGGGCAGACAGAAGAAGTAGCTTTGTGACTTATCGAGAGATGAACAGAGCTGCATTTACCAAAGGAGGAAGAGAGTTTTGGGCAGAATTTAAGGGCTGGTGTGGGTGTTAGAGACATTATTGTATTGAAACTTTGGAGATAAGAATATTGCATATTTCACAAGGTAATAGTCAACCATATTTTCTTTCTAAACAAGCTCTATATAAATCCATCTAGTAAGGTAACCAAAAACCAGAATTAAATGTACCCATTATTGCCTTATATATTTGATAAATACCAAATCAAACCCAATTTAATAACCTTCTCCAACTTCCTTGCTATGATTGTTTCTCAGTCCTCCAACCACTTGCCCATGGATTTTTCTGGCTGTCACTGGGGTGGCAATGACTGCAGACACAATTCTTCATTCCCAGGAAACACCAATTTATCAATTTTCCCTGTAGAGTGCTGAGCTATGACAATGCCTCCCTCATGCTTCTCCCAGTAGTAAGAGCTCTCCTCTTAGTACTGGAACCAATACTTGACAGGAACCAAAAGGAGGTATGTCAACCTCTTATGTCTTATGTCAAAGGTCAGATCTTAAATGACACATTACAGCACAGGGCATGCAATCATTTACATAGTAGCTGCCCTGGAGTATAGGGGTTAGGAATGCAAGGCTGTGGATAAGAACTTAACTCTTAGAGTCCTTGGATCAATGAATGTCTTAGTTCCTTTCTGCTTGTTCTAACAGAATACCCATGGCTAGTTACTTTATCAAGAGGTAATTTCCTCACTCACAGTTGGGGGATCCAAACAACAGGATGGTGGCTTTCTGCTGAGGACCTCTTCAGTTGAGCTCCATGGCATAAGAGTAGTAAGTACTGCGTGTAGGAAAGGCAAGGTGTGGACTCATTCCATAATGAGTTCTTTTTTAGCAAGAAATAATCGAACCCTGTGATGCTCAACTAATTCCTCAAGACTAGTGTGAAGCCACTCCTTAGTCCACAATGTGATCACCCACTTCTTTAAGCTTCTGCTTCCTCACTAGAGGAAGCATAGGGGCCAAATCATAAGTCAGGTATTGTCATAATTACAGAAAAGATGATAAATCCCCTTCCTCTCCTCCCACCAAGTTGCCTTTTGTCCCAAGGACAAATTGGCTCATCTGGATGCATCTTTTGTGTCTGAGCCACTGACTCTCTTAAGAAAGCACAGCCAACCTGGCTACAGTGGGTCCTGTCTGTGAACTTATCGACAGATTTTCTTTTCTCACTTCACGTCCTTCTCCCATTTGTGCTGCCTGAATATGTACCTCCTAATAAAGAATCACTGCTTAAATTTTTCCGTGAGCAAATCTATATGGAAACTTTGCTAGGGAAGATAAGCTGCTTTATGATGGACGCCAAGTAGTGAGCAAGATAAAAGTGGTCACCGTCATAAGAAGTCTTTGACACACACACACACACACACACACACACACACACACACACGCATGTAACACTGGCAGTCCAGAACATAAAGAAAATATTACAATAAGTTGAACTCTGAGAGGAAATAAGATAGAAGTGCAGGCAAAAATACGATGAAGTCTTCATGAAGAATTTATAACATCTCTGAGGAAGCCAGGGTAAGAGTCAGCCATGACAAAAGCAGAGGGAAAAGAATCAGCTTCCAGGGTTAACAGAGCTGGAAAGCAAGAGTGAGCCTTGAGCTGAGCATTCCACACACTAGGTGGAGATGGGGAAGGCTGGATGTCGCGATCAAGGCCAAGCATGACTCCCTTGAAACCGGGATATGCAGGTCTGCAGTGCTGTAGATTTGTAGGGTTGGTTCAAGATGGCTTTTACTATAAATGTCTCTTGGAGTAACTAAAGTGTCTTGAACAGAGATGTTACAATACAATCCAGTAGGCTCTTAATTACAGTTCACGATCCCTCTTAGCTTGTTTGAATACCTTTTACTCATAGTTCATAAAAGAGCCATAAAAGAACAAAAATAAGTGTGAAAATAAATTGGTAGAAGCAGGTTTTGTACACACGAGTTAGCACCAGCATAAATATGCTCAATATGCATGCTTATCACAACTTTCTCCTCGCTAAGAGACTATCATCTATTGTAATCATAATTCTCCTTTGTCCAGATGGTCCGGGGATGTTTCTCTTTCTTGGCTTCACATTCATACATCTTGCTTTCATTATGTTGCAGAAAGTTCACAGTATCTGTGACTGCAATTCCTTCAAGTGCAGACGCTCTTCTGCCTCTATTAGAGTTTTTCATTAACTACAGTTCCATTGCTACGGCCATCATTAGTGCACTCTTCTATCCACAAATTCACGGAAGTACTGAAATACATTTTGCTAATGTGTGGTGTGAAATATCTCCCATATAATATAATTTACAAAACGCCTGCTGCAACTGCTAGGAGAGTTTCTATAGTCGATCCTGGGTTAAGGTGAAGGTAATACATCTTCTAGACAGAGAAAGTTCTTCATCCTAAGCCCAGGAAGGCTTTCTTGATGGATGCTATCTGTCTCTGGCTGTCATTGCTCTCAAATTTCCTCTCTGACTACATTAGGATACAGTCAACTCATGCCCCTTTAAAAATGCACTGTATTAACCAAATCTGGCAAGGTTTTTTTTTTAGAGTAATTTCAGAAAGTAGCAGCTCTTATGAAAATTTAAACCAAATATTGATGTCACCCTAGCCCAAAGCTAGATAGACAAAAACCTATGTGACATGTTTTGGAGGATAACAGAAATGCCCACTTACCAAATATTCTACTTTTCTGGCTAGAGATTACACACTAGAAATTCATCATCTTTCCCTGGCTAGAAAGCATTGCCAGCCTGTCACTTTCTTAATGCGGACTGGGTGACAGTATTGGTTTGAGAAGATCATGACAGGAGGTGAAATGGGGCATGGAACAGATTCCAACAGAAAATGATGGACACTATCTGGAAAAACAGTGTGACCAGGGAAGTCTGTAAACAGGGACTTAGGGAAAACCCCAGGGGCTCATGGGATGTAAAAAGCAGGGCTCAAGGCCCTGAAAGCAAAGATGGTTGTGTGCCAACTTCTGTCTCCAGACTTTTGCCTCAGGCAGGCACTGTTAGCACTTCAAGTCCCATTAGAGGACCTTTACTTTTAAGCAGATGGTGGCTTCATTGATAACAAAGGAAACAAAAGTGATAGCAGGAAAGATGGGCTGGCCATCCAAAGAGACAAACACCCAAGGGAGAGATTCCTAATGTTTCTTGGGAATGAATTACTGAAAGAAAGGAAAAAAATTTAAATGGCAATGATGCAAGGATATAATTTATTCAAGAGAATAAATATTATCAAATTCATGATCGCTTTCCTCTAGTAGACCGCCTCAGCACAGATTATGAGAAAGTAGATTCAGATATGTATTTTATTTGAATGGAAAGGTCTTACATTTGGACATGTTTCGGTGTGAGATGCATCATGCCCAACTAGGTTAATTTTAGTGGCGTTTTGAGAAGGTGTCTGTGAGAATACAATATTTAAATTGAGCAATAAAACTTTGTCATCACGATAATTTATCTGTTTAAGATGTGTATTTCATCAAAAACCCATAATATCTGTATCTAGCTAATTTCTACAACTAAACTTATTTTTATAAACTCAATTTTATACATTTTATTATAAAAGGCTTGCAAGTAATTAAATATCACATGCAGAAATTAACCTGATCCAAAGTGTATCGATCTCTGCGAGCATCTACACAGAGTAATAACCAAAGCTGTAAGACTTCATACTTGTTTTTATACTTTAATTACAAAAAGGTTTTGGTATTTATTAATCAAGAAAATCAATAAAATGATGTCAAAATTAGAACTAGAAGAAACAATTAGGTTTACATTCTTTTTTATAATTTGTATCCATTACTTTTAATTTTTATATCAAATATTTAAGAAATCTAAATTCTACAGAAGTTGTCAACAAATTATAAAAACTCATTTGTTACTTTTTGGGGGTTAAATCATAAATGTCTCCCAAAGGCTTATGAGTAAAAACTTTGATCCTCACCTGATGATATTACTAGACAGCCAAATTATTAGGAACAGGGCCCAAAAGAAACCTGTTAAGTTATTGGAGATTCATCCTTGATGGGTGTGTTAGAACCCAGTCTGTTTTCCTTTGTTGCTTTGTTTCCTGGCTGTTCGTCAGGTGCCTGCTCCCTGACACATTACTTTGACTTGCTCCATGCTCTGGAGCCGTGGTTCTCATCCTTCCTAATGCTGCAACCCTTTAATACAGTTCTTCATGTTGTGGTGTCCCCCAATGCTAAAATTAGTTCGTTGATAATTCCTAACTGTAGTTTTACTGAAGCACTCCTCTAATGAATGGAGCTGTGTACGGAAACTCCTGATGCACCTGTTTGTTTGTTTGTTTATTTATTTTTATTTTATTTTAATCAGCTCAGGTGCTTTGTCACAGCAAAGCCAAGTTCAATAGCATCTTCCTATGCACCCGCAGCACTTAATGTTGTCAAAGTGACAGGGTATAAAATCACGTAGGTGGCAAATACCTGGACTCACCTGCGAGAGGGTTTTTAGACTAGGTTAACCTAGGTGAAAAGAATTAAATGTGACACCATTTCATAGTTTAGAGTTCCATGTTGACTAAAATTAAGAGAGCAAGCTGAGCATGGGCGTTAGTGACTCTCTGCTTCCTGACTGTAGATACAATGTGACCAGCTGCCTCACCCTCCTGTGCCGATTTCCTCCCTGTGATGGACCAGGAGTCAAAGGATACCTTTCCTTCCTTAGGTTGCATTTGTAAGGTATTTTGATAGAGTGAAAAAAGAAACGAATACAGAGTTTACTTCATTAACACAGAGATGTAAATATTACAATTGGTAGACATTTGCATCTGTGTGTGTGTGTGTGTGTGTGTGTGTGTGTGTGTGATTGCCAACTTTGTCTGTTTACTTCATGTGTTCTCATTACTAGCCTCTTTCTTAAGATCCACCTGCAAACCTGGCAGTGGTTGAATCAGCCCAAGTTCCAGGATTTTGCCCCTGTCATTAGCACCATATGTTGGCTGCTTTGACTTTGGAGGTTTGACCTGCTTTGTTGCTTTCGCAGAGGGAACTCCTCCATTCTTATTTCATCTGCATCTGGCTTCCATTTCATCCGTGCTTTCTGGGCACTCCCAGTGCTTTATGTTGTTTGTCAAGCATGTCTACACCTCCCTGATCCTGGCTGATCAAACTGTCTCTAAGACTGGTTCTAAGAATTATCCTAGTGTGAGCACTTGAGACTTTGTGTGTGCATGTGTGTGTCCGAGTGTGTGCACATATAATCGTGTGTGTGTGTGTGTGTGTGTGTGTGTGTGTGTGTGTGTGTAGGAAAGAAGTTGCCACTGGGAGTCTTCTTCAATTGCTTTCCAATTTATTATTTGAGAAAACATCAAATGAAACTGGAGCTCACCAATTTAGCCAACTGGTTGATCAGCAAGGCCTAGAAATCCTTCTGTCTCTAATGGCCTGTGTTGGGATTACAAGTTCCCGTAGCCACAAAGGGCTTTTTACATGTGTGAAAGGGATCCAAATTCAAGTTCTCATGCTTGCACCAGCGCCTTAGCCACTGGGATGTCATCTTTTCAAGCCAGTCGAGCAGGAATCTGGGTGTTAATAAAGTGCTTGGTGTTGCCAGAGGAACTGTGCCCTCCCTCCCTCCCTCCCTCTTTCCCTTCTCCCTTTCTTCTTTCCATTCAGATTTGCTGTGTTAACTGGCATATGTATGCAGATGAGTAAAATGTAGTGCCTCAGGAACCAAATATAGTTAGTAAACCACAAAATAAACAATTTCAATGTGAAACAGTAAACTCTAGAATGATAATGGGCATGTGGTGAGAAGTCAAATTAGAAATAGTTAGCTCTACCTACATTACCCCAGCTCTACCTACATTACCCCAGTCTTTACCTACATTACCCCAGCCATACCTATATTACTCCAGCTAACTCTCCATTACCCCAGGTATACCTGTATTACCTCAGCTCTACCTACATTACCCCAGTTTTACCTACATTCCACCAGCTTTACCTACATTACCCTAGATATACCTATATTATCTCAGCCATACCTACATTACCCCAGCCATACCTCTATTACTCTAGCTAACTCTACATTACCCCAAGTATACCTGTATTACCTCAGCTTTACCTACATTACCCCAGCTTTACCTACATTACCCCAGGTATACCTACAGTTTTCTTAGGAAAATCTCAGTTATGACTTTATATCAACTTCTATTCGAGTATAAGATCAGTCTCTGTCTAACATTTTCCACTTTTAAGACTAACTAAATAAATAAATAATGCATACTTGGATTAGGGATTTCCAGAGATTCAGTCATCAGAATATGAATATAGTAATTTATGATAGATTTGTGAAAGGCACTTATTATGTAGGCGTATGTAGTTAGGAAAGCTGAGAAGTCCCAGGAAAGTCAACGTGGAAGCTGGAGAACCAGGAGAGTGTGTAGCATGATGTAGTCTACATACTAAGGCCTGAGAACTTGGGAGACTGATGGTCCTCTGGTCCACCTGAGGATAAAAACTTAAGAAACTGGCAGAAGTCTCAGAGTCTAAGGACAAGAGAACATAGAGCCCCAATATTTCAGGGCAGGAGAATAAGGCTGCCTCCAATCCAGAAGAAACAAAATGGTAGGCCATCTCTTTCCTCTTACTGTTTGTTTTATCTAGGTCCTCAACTGATGCTCTTTGGGTGAGAGTAGCTTTCTTTTCCTTAGTCTGAATCACCTTACAGACACACCAGAATAATGCCCAGGGAGCTCTCATTCTTCAGTTCAGTCAAGTTGTGACATACATAATTAACTGTCACAATAGTAATGGGAGGAAGGCCACAGGAACTTTTCAAGAAAATGGTCAGAGAGAGATGAAAGAGGAAGAAATAGAAATTATTGGTGGAGGAAATAGTCCCGGTGGCCTAAGCAACGTTGGGTCTGAATAATGTGGAGTTCTTGATGGTGAACCATTTCAGGGAAGGATGAGATGCTATGACAAAAGAAGCCAGGCACTCACTAGAGTGAACCTTGACTGTCACGCCAAGAACCTTTGATCTTTGCTCAGAAAGTACCCTCACGCTGACATTACCAAGCAAGAGGGTGACCTGCTTCTCCTTTTCACTTTATTATAAAAGTGTAAAATCATTCCTAACAAATGAGAAAATCTTTAGAAGAAAATGTTTGAGAGACTTGTATGAAAAAAATCATCTTAGCTAATTAACCTAAGCATGGATGGATGGCCAGCGGGTTCCTTTCTCTTTATAATTGTGGTGTCACTGAGTTACTGTTGTGCAATAGAATGTGCTTATAGACAGAACAAAAGCATTATCCCCCAAGGATCCATTTTAAAATGATTAATATAAACAATTAACACTATTGATAATGGTCCCAGGCCTGTGAGTCAGCAGTAATAAAAGCATATAATTCTCATACTCCTTGCATCTGTGAAAAAGCAGAATGTCTCATACAATAGCCACTAGTAGCTACAGCCATGTAAAAGCAAGGATAAGATACTTCTCTACATTGGTCAGTGTAGTCAAAATGTAGTTTGAAAACTGCCAGTCAGCCGTCCATTGTCGTCACAAATCTGAGAGAATCTACATACAGGACAACCTTCATTTGGGCTCATAATGTCAGGTCAAGGGCTGATTGGTCCCATTGCTTTTGAGTCTGTTACCAGGCATTACATCATTGGGGACATTGAGTAACAGAGCAAAGCTGTCAAGTCACAGCCAGGAAGAGAAACGAGGGAAACAGGAAGGGGCTAGGGTCCCAATATGCATTTCAAAAGCAGACCCTCCAATAACGATAAGAAGCACTCCAGGCTTCATCTCCTAAATGTCCCCTCACCTGTTAGTAACATCACAGGTTGTAGAACCTTTAGGCACTGATCTTTAAGGGACAGTCATGCAAAATATAAGATAAACTTGCCAGTTCGTGTGTTTTCTGTCATATTTATAAACCTGCTCCATTTTTAAACTAAGGTTGAGACATGATTGATACCTACTTTTTATACTGCATTTGTGAATGTCTCTGCCTTTGCCACTGATATTTAGGTAAATTCTAAAGAGATAGGTTGGTATAATACAAATGCTTGAGTTGTGACACAAACACTCTCAATGAAGTGAGAAACTGAGGTCCTTAAATATGTGCAATTAACCACAGTCCTTAAGAATAGTCATTTCCAAAGAAAGAAAGTACTTTTTAGCTTTTGAGAATAGTTTCTGAAATACTATCGGAAGACTCAAAATACTTTTCAAATGAAAAAAATTATTTTCCACATCAATAATTTCTAGCTTAGTAAAACATTACTATCGGAGTTATGCAAATTAGGAATATCTATTAATTCAGACAATGTTTATAAATAATTTCATACATAATGAATGAAACTTAAAAAAACATTTGATTTACCTTTTTAATTTTCAAGGTCATACTCACCAAGAAGATGGAATTGGGTTAATAGCAGTAAAATTAAGAGTTTGGGTTTTCAAATCAAGGGATTAAGTAATAAAATGTTTCAAATGCTTTCAGCTTTTGTTCATAAAAATGAATACTAAAAACATCTTTAACATGTTACCTCTTATAAAATTAATGTTATTTAGGACAATTTGTTTTATATATACTAAATGGTATCCATTTATATCTTATAATATAAGCATGTCAAGTAAAATTATTTTAAAAGGCAGTCTAGAGTTCCCTAATTTAATTAAATAAAAAGAGCTCCCTTATTCTTACCATTCTTTTCATGATTAATTTATCTTTCCCTATCACAAAATCTTCGAGCCATGATTTTGCTGTCTGGGTTAGTGGTAGTGCACCACCCTAATCCTCACTAGAATTTTCATATTAATTCAGCTTCTGAGAGTGAAGGTTGCAATGGCTTGCAGTTTTGTTCCTGTGGTTATTTCAGGATGTGTCTGCCATCAGCTCCTGTATTTGAACACTTGGCCCAGTTGGTGCTGTGCTTTGGGGAGGCTGTGGATTTTAGGACTCAGAGCCTTTCTAGAAGGACATCACTGGACCAGGCTTTGTGAGTTTACAGCCTCCCCCTTTCCAGTTTCCTCTCTGCTCTCTGTGTGTGGGTGGAGATGTGCTCTCCCAGCATCTCACTCTAGCTGCCTTCTGCCATGCTTTCTCTGCTATTGTGCCCTGTCCCTCTGAATCCTTAAGCCAAAACACACTCTTCCACATGCTGTTTCTGGTTATGGTGTTTAATCACAATTAGAAAGCAGTTAATATAATTTTCCTCTGAGAGTAAGTTGCCCAATTCGGAGTTACCTTTGTTTTGATGTCTGCAGCCAACATCACAACCCTGCTTATAAAGAAGACACAAGTCTGATCTCCCTGCCTCAGTTCGAGATATCTTGAAATGACTGCCAGCTTTGAAGATTTCTGTGTTATTTCTGATTATTCCACTGAGGCTGCTTTCCAGTTCAGTTTCATCTTTCTACCCTTTACAGGTGAGGGTCCCAACAGTACCCTCCAAGAAATCACCTGGATTAGATGTGGTATCTATGGTTAACTGGGTTCTCATAAAATAAAATAAAATAAAATAAAATAAAATAAAATAAAATAAAATAAAGTAAAGTAAAAAGACAAAACAAAACAAAAACCAATATTTTCTTACTCTAAGAGAGAACAGACACAATCAAACCAAAGCAAAAGCAAACTTCAAGAAAGTAAAAGTTCAATGTTGGTGTCTGGGTCCACCCGTGGATCCAGAGTTTGGATGATCGCTCTTCTCTGGTTCTGCCATTCACAGCATATGCAGCCTCTCTTGCGGGCTCAGGGCACTTCTCCTTCACAGCTTCTGTTGTCCTTGGCAGTGGTTCCGTGGCACTCGCATCTCCAAAATGCCCCTGCTGCAACTGAGCTGCGTTTTCATCAGTTGCCTTTCTTGGATCTCTTTAGGAAATCAGACCCTGCTCCTTGGCGCCAAGACTAACTCCATGCCCCCTTCAATCCTGGAGCTTCAGCTGTAACTGAGGCCGCGCCTCCACCAATGGTCTCTTCTGGCCTCTCAGTGCCAAGCCACAGCTACTCTCCGTGACCCCTTCATGCCTTCAAACCATTAGCTTTTGGAAGACTCGTTTACATTAGCAATTGTGACTGCTAGCATGAGGTACATCCGGAGACACCTATGGTCCACAGCTTCTGAGTGCTGACCCTTGTGAAATATACCCAGAAGATTTTACCTCAGTCATGTTGGGTGCTTTTGAATCGTACCTTCTTCAGCCCCAGACAACCAATATCTGTTATCCCAGCAAAGCAGAGGCTTCATTTTAAAGGTTCTTAATTCAAAATATCAGGAGCCCTGAGATACTCTTTAATGGACCCTCAAGCTTCCTTTTGGAACTGTACAAGCCAGGTCTGCAACATCTATACCCCCTCACCATTATAGTCTAAATTTTAACAACAGCTTATTGACTTCTCTAGCCTGAACTTCCAAAGTTCTCCCCACTCTTAGGTAGTGATTTCCATCTCTGTTGGGCTTTCTCTTGCTGTGATAAGACACCATGATAAAAAGCAACTAAAGGAGGAAGAGATTTATTTCATCTTATACTCTATCACCGAAAAAAGTCAGAACAAGAACTCATGCAAGGCAGAACCTCGAAAAAGGAGGTGATATACAGGCCATGGAGGAGTGGGCTTACTGGCTTACTCCCCATAGTTTGATCAACCTGTTTTCTTACACATTCAGTGACAACTTCCAAAGGAGTCATGCCATCCAGAGAATGTTTGTCTTCCCACACTAATCACCAGTTAAGAAAAAGTACTTTAGGCATGCTGGCAGGCCAGCTAGTGGGGACATTAAGATTTCCTGTTTCAAAATAATTCTAGCTGTGTCAGGTTGACATAAAACTATCATGACACAATGTCTCAGAGTGTTTAGTGAGTTGGTGCCAAGGGTAGTCACAGCAAGCATATCTTGAAATTTGTCTCAAAGCAGCATCCTAGTAAGTTCTAATACTGAGCTGTGTTCTCTCGTCTCCTAAATTCACCTGTTAAAGCATCACCTCCATGTGATCATATTTGGAGATAGGGGTATTAGGAGATAATTAAGGTTATATGTGATGATACTAGGGTTGGGCCCTAGTCTCAGAGGACTGCTGGCCTAATATGAGAAGTGAGCTTCCCTTACTTCTCTCTTTGTGTCCCTCCATCTTTCCTTCTTCACTAATTTCTTGTGACAACACTACAAGAATATAGTTGTCTGCAAGCTTATATAAAATCCTTTACCAGACTAAACTCTCCATCCTGGAATTTTTTATTTCAGACTTCTAGATTATAGAAATATGGAGAAATAATTGTGTATCATTTAGTCCACCTAGTACATGGCAATTTTATGAAAATTCAAGCAGAGTCAAGAAATTGATCTTTCTTTGGAAACCCTAAAAATAGTAGAGGGGAATTTTAAAAGATCTGGTAATGATGAATTCAAATGGGTAAATTTGAACTTACTTATTTGGTAATGTTAAATTCTGATAAATGAGAATGAACGGGTCAAAGCAAATGTTTGAATGGTTCTAGGGAAATAATGACTACAAGGTCTTTGCAATCAGATTATCTTCTCTGAAGGTCATTGATACATTACTGAAAATAAAACAGACATCTGGGTAATTAGTTAGTAACCTGATATAAGACATGAAGACTGAATAGTTTCTTTCTTTCTCTCTTTCTTTCTTTCTTTCTTTCTTTTTTTTTTCATCTTTATTAACTTGGGTATTTCTTATTTACATTTCGATTGTTATTCCCTTTCCCGGTTTCTGGGACAACATCCCCCAACCCCTCCTCCTACCCTTCTATATGTGTGTTCCCCTCCCCATCCTCCCCTGGTTACTGCCCTCCCCCAACAATCACATTCACTGGATGTTCAGTCTTAGCAGGACCTCGGGCTTCCCCTTCCACTGGTGCTCTTACTAGGCTATTCATTGCTACCTATGAGGTTAGAGCCCAGGGTCAGTCCATGTATAGTCTTTGGGTAGTGGCTTAGTCCTTGGAAGCTCTGGTGGATTGGCATTGCTGTTCATATGGGGTCTCAATCCCCTTCAAATTCTTCCAGTCCTTTCTCTGATTACTTGAACAGGGGTCCCGTTCTCAGTTCAGTGGTTTAATGATGGCATTCGCCTATGTATTTGCTGTATTCTGGCTGTGTCTCTCAGGACAGATCAACATCCGGTTCCCGTCGGCCTACACGTCTGTCTTTGCTTCATCCATCTTATCTAGTTTGGTGACTGTATATGTATGGGCCACATGTGGGGAGGCTCTGAATGGGTGTTCCTTCTGCCTCTGTTCTAAACTTTGCCTCCCTATTCCCTCCCAAGGGTATTCTTGTTCCCCTTTTAAAGAAGGAGTGAAGCATTCACATTTTGGTCATACTTCTTGAGTTTCATGTGTTCTGTGAATCTAGGGTAATTCGAGCATTTGGGCTAATATCCACTAATCAATAAGTGCATACCATGTGTGTTTTTCTGTGATTGGGTTACCTCACTCAGGATGATATTTTCCAGTTCCCTCCATTTGCCTATGAATTTCATAAAGTCATTGTTTTTGATAGCTGAGTAATATTCCATTGTGTAGATGTACCACATTTCCTGTATCCATTCCTCTGTTGAAGGGCATCTGGGTTCTTTCCAGCTTCTGACTATTATAAATAAGGCTTCTATGAACATAGTGGAACATGTGTCTTTGTTATATGTTGGGGCATCTTTTGGGTATATGCCCAAGAGAGGTATAGCTGGGTCCTCAGGTATCAATGTCGAATTTTCTGAGGAACCTCCAGACTGATTTCCAGAATGGTTGTACCAATCTGCCATCCCACCAACAATGGAGGAGTGTTCCTCTTTCTCCACATCCTTGCCTGTAACTGCTGTCACCTGCGTTTTTGATCTTAGCCATTCTCACTGGTGTGAGGTGAAATCTCAGGGTTGTTTTGATTTGCATTTCCCTTATGACTAAAGATGTTGAACATTAGTTGAACATCTCAGGAGTACCCACCTGTCCGGGTGGTGATCTCTCTTCCCCAAGGGGTTTGGGAGCAGGGAGCTGTGGGCCGGGATCAGCAAGGTTCAGGCTCCAGCCAAAAACTGGAAGTGTCCGATCCCAGAGGAATTTTGCCTCTGTGTGTTCTGAGTCCAATAGGAGGTCACTTGGAGCAGAAAAGTTGGTCTTACCTCTGGTCCCAGGACTCAAGTTGCTCCTGGGGGGCTGCGTTTGAGCTCTCCGTGAGGGGAGCAACCAGAAGGGCTTGCCCTGCCTTTTCCCTGGCCCCTGTGCGCAGGGGTCCCAGATGGCATTAGGTGTTTTCCTCTGGAGTCAGAAGTATGGGTGGAGTGTAGTCTCTTCTGGCTTCCCAGGCGTGTCTGCCCCTCTGAAAGTTTAGCTCTCCCTCCCATGGGTTATGTGTGCAGAGAGCTGTTGACTGGGTCCCTTCAGATCAGGGTGGTGTCTGGACTGCAGGGGGACTGGATAGTTACTTGACATCAATTAAACACTCATACATCTAGAAGCAGATTATAAGTCTTATTAAGAAGGATGATTATAGGGTTGGGGATTTAGCTCAGTGGTAGAGCGCTTGCCAGCACGTGCAACAAGTGCAAGGCCCTGGGTTCAGTCCCCAGCTCCAAAAAAAAAAAAAAAAAAAAAAGATTATAGAGTATGCTTTGACTCAGAGGTCAGTACAATAAGGTCTCTAAGCTACCTGTATTCCAATGCCTGTGCTGAATAAAGTTTTGCCAGAACACACACACACACACACACACACACACACACACAGAGAAAGAGAGAGAGAGAGAGAGAGAGAGAGAGAGAGAGAGAGAGAGAGAGAGGAAGAAGGAGGAGGGGGGGGGGAGGAGGAGGAGGAGGAGGAGGAGGAGAGGAGGAGGAGAAGAGGAGGAGGAGGAGGAGGAGGAGGAGGAGGAGGAGGAGGAGGAGGAGGAGGAGGAGGAGGAGGAGGAGGAGGAGGAGGAGGAGGATAGTCAGATCCAGAAGGTGCCATTCTCAACAGCAAGTCTGGTACTTAAGGTCATGGCCTAGGTTAGACCTCTAAGATTTAGATCCTGAGAACTGAGCAGAGGATCTGGATCTGCAATCTGAAAATTCTTAACTCCAACATACTGCAATGTGGATTACTCATCTGTTTAAAAATATATCTTCTATTGCATATTTGAAGAGGAATTTAAGAAGTCCCAATCTGGTAATACAGCTTGTGTTCTCTCAAGACCTTGACCTATTTTTCCACCACTGGCATGAAAATCATTACTTTCACTTCATAAAAAAGTCCAACATAAAGATGCTAAGCCTAAATGTGGAAAGAAACCACATCACAAATAAATGCAGGACCAAACCAGAATTTAGTTTAGAGACCAATTAAAACTTTTATTTTGACATTAAAATGGACACCTTAGTAATATATTAGGCGGATAATTTCTACTCTTCTTCCTTTTTGCCATTCAATAATTCCTCCCTAGCCCTGTAGAAGACTGCTTGTCAGGGCCTCTTCTCCTTCTCTATCTCCATTCCCTGGAGACTACTCAATCTTGCTGTGGTCCCAGATTTCCTCCATGTACCTATCTCTTTGCCATTTCTCTCTACCCAAGAAGTCCAGTGACCACAGTGGCAGAGATTTGGGTAGGTGACACTATCCTTCCTGTCCTCCTTTATGACCTCTACATTCTTAGCTTAAGCCCAATAACAACCTTCTTATAAATGTCCCTCATTCCTCCTCAATTTCATTCACTGGAGATTCCAACCTACTATAGGATTTCCACTTTGTGCCACACCTCCAATTCTCTGTAAACCCAACCTCTGGGTGTGAACAGGATGCCCTGAACTCTTCTCTGAAGCCTTCATGACTTTTCCCCAGCTTACCTCCATTCCCCTTTGCCACCTACTGACTATTCTGCCACCCACTGACCTATAGAAGTATCCTTACAACTCACAGTCATCACACTTTCTTAAGACCCAGAGAGCAAAACAGAAACCAAGGGAGGGAATACTCATCCAACAAAGACAAGATCAGACATCAACACCTAAAATCACCCCATCATTCCTAATCCCTGAAGCCTTAAAACCAGGGCAAAAACATAACCAATAACAGCCAGGCCAAAATATGTCCACAAGAGCACCATAGGCCCTAAAAATATAATATAATGGAAGCACAACATAAGCATTTCAAAATGACAATTATGAATATGCTCAAAGACCTTACAGAGGATAAAATAAATCCCTTAATGAGTTCTGGGAATACACAAATAATGGAGTGAAAATAATAAAAACAGTTCAACAGATGATAGTAGAAATATAATCACTTAAGGAAACCCAAACTGAGGTAAAACTGGACTGAAAAATTTAGAAAGTGAAAGGCAAAAAAAAATAACGTTAGGACACTGAAGAAAGAAATTGAAGAAGATATCAGAAGACTTAAAGATCTCTCCCATGCTCATGGATCAGTAGGATTAATAAAGTGAAAATGGCCTTCTTTCCAAAAGCAATCCCATCAAAGTTCCAACCCAATTCTTCATAGAAATTGTAAGGACAATTTTCAGCTTTACATGGAAACATAAAAATCTCAGGATAGATAGCATAATTCTGAATGATGTAAGAACTGCTAGCATTATGCTCATCCGAATCTCAAATTTTACTGTGCAACTACAGTAATAAAACTAGCATGGTATTTGTGTATAAACAGATATGTTGATTAGTGGGATCAAATTAAAGACCCAAACATAAATTCACACACCTACAGACAACTGATTTTTTTTTTATAAAAGGCATCCAGAAAGAACAATGAAATAAAAACAGTATGTTCAACAAATGGTGTTGGCCGAATTGAATGACTTTAGGTAGAAGAATGAAAATTGGTCCATACAACCTCAACATAAGGGCAGATACCTGAAATCTGATAGAAGAAAAGAAGGAATAACCTTGAACTCATTGGCACAGGAAAAGATTTTTTTGAACAGAACATTGATAGACCAGGCGATAAACAAACAATTAATAAACGGGATATCAAGAAACTAAAAAAAATCTGTATGGCAAAGGACACAGTTATTCAGACAAAAGAAGGGCCTACAGATTAGGAAAAGATCATTACCAATTATACAGTCAGATAGAAGGTTAATATGTCAAATGTAAAAAGAACTAAAAAATTGGACATCAAGAAAACAAATAACTAAATTTAAAAATGAGGTACAGAACTAAGCAGACAATTTTCAAATAATGAAACACAAATGGCTGAGAAACACTTAAAGAAATGTTCAACTTTCTTAGTAATCAGGAAAATGCAAATCATACGTACTTAGAGGTTTCATTTTACCCCAGTCAGAGTTGCCAAGATCAATAAAACGAAAAGTGGCAATGCCTGTTGACAAGGATTTGGGGTAAGGAAACACTCATACACTGATGGTGAGAGTGCAAACTGTACAGTGTGGTGATTTCTCAGAAAGCTGGGACACTTTACCTCAAAAATCCAGCCATACCACTCTTGGGCACATAGCCAAAGAACTCTCCATTTTCCTATGGAGATATTTGCTCAACCATGTTCATTGCTGATCTATTCATCATACCCAAAGTTGGAAACAGCCAAGCTGCCAACAAAGAGATCAGGAAAATACGGTACACTGATAAAATGGAGTATCATATTATTTGGCTGTTTACAAAATCAGAAATCCACAAGTAAATAGATGTAACTAGGAAAAAAATATATCATTCTGAATGATGTAACCTAGATCCAAAAGATAAATATGGTATGTAATATCTTACATTTTGATGTTGGTCTTAAGGCTCTGATATTCATGCTACTATCTGAATGAACACAGAAGTTATGTATAAAATAAGAAACTAGGGCAAAGCAATAGGTCTCCCATTAAAGGGGAAATAGAACACATAGTTAGAGAGAAGGAGGAGAGAGACTGGAGAGGAAGGAATAGATGGAGAGGATGAGAGGAGAGGAGGATGTGGGAAGGAATACCAGGAAAGAAAGCTAACCAACACTAAGGGCCATTTGAGAGTAAGGTAGAAACCTATTGCAGTAGAATCTTAAAATATATACATATATGAAAGAAATCTAAATGGAATCACCAAATAATGGGACTCACAATGTCCCCAGAGACATCTCTTCTCACCAGTTGAAATCTCCAATGCCAGGAATGGGTTATACAGAGTTCAGTGTTTGGTCAAAGAGGCTTAATGGAAGCCTATAAATAACCCATTTCGAAGGCTATTGTTTGCTCTCTACAAACTAATGGTAAGACACCTTTTTGTCTCATTGAATGTGAAGAAGTTGCGCTGGTACCTATAGGAACCTTCACCCCTACTGAATATTTGTTCATGGCACTAGAAAGTACTCTCAACATTACAAGAGGAGAAAGACAATCAACTCAGCAATGATCTATAGAGGTGACCTTCCTTAAGGATGTTTTGGTGGCATAGTAAGACAAAAGTTGAGGGTGTACCTAACCACTATTGGTTTGGTCTTAAGGCCCACTCTTTTGGATGTAAACAATGGTTGACACTACTCATGTATCTAAGAATTTGAGACTATATGGGCCAAGGATCTGTGAGGAAACCAAATACTATTATCTGCTAAAGGAACATAACAAGAAAATGATTCCTAATGAGATTCTTCTATCCATATATGCCTTAGTTAGAATTTCTATTGCTGCAATGAAATACCATGACCAAAAAACAAGTTGAGGAAGAAAGGGTTGCATATTAGTGCTTACTATTGAAGGAAGTCAGGATAGGAACTCAAACATAGTAGAAATCTGTAGACAGGAACTGATGCAGAGGCCATAGAGGGATGTTGCTTACTTGCTTGCTCCTCATGGCTTGCTCAGGCTGCTTACTTACAGAATTTAGGACCCCATCCTAGGGAGGGCACCATACTCAGTGGGCTGAGTCCTCCCCCATCAGTTACTAATTAAGAAAATGCCCTAAAGACAGATCTTATGAATGCATTTCTCAATCGAGACTGTTTCCTTTCCTAGCCTATGTCTAGTTGACATAAAACCAGTACATCACAATTGACCCCTTTTCAAATTGACATATAAAGACAACATTGGTAAGCCATAATCTTTTCTTTCTTGTTCTTCCCCAAGATTACACATTATTATCAATGTTACAAAAATAAATATTCCAAGTTTTAAAAGTCCCCCAATCTTTAAAAATTATAACACCTAAAAAATTCAGTCTCTTTAAAATAGCCAAACTTAAAAAAATCTAAGCCTTTTAAAATTCAAATTCTCTCAATTATTGACTCCTGTAATATCAAAATATATTAAATAGTTTCTTACTTCAAAGAATCAGGAAACAATCACAATCAAATCAAAGCAAAACCTAACTCTAAAAGTATAAATGACTCAACGTCAAATGTCTACAATTCACCAATTCACTCTTGATCTTCTGGGCTCCTCGAAGAAGGGCCTTGAGTCACTTCTTCAGCTCTTCCCTCTGCAACACACACACACACACACACACACACACACACACACACACACACACACACACACACAACACACACACAGCTTGTCATTTAGACTCCAGCTGGCTCCACTCCACTTGTGCTGCTGTTCTTGGTGGTCATCCCATGGTATTGGGATCTTAAAAATGTTAAGATACTTTGTTACAACTGGGCTGAATTTTTGCCAATACCTTCTCATAGGCTATCTTCATGGTGCCTCAACTTCACGGCATGATCCCCTCAATCCTGGCTGTTGAACTGCCATTGAGGTTGTGCCTTCTTTAATGGTCTGCCATGGCCTCTCACAGTAGAAAGCCTCAGTGACTTTCCAACCCCTTCATGCCTTCAGAATCAATACCATGTGGCTGAATCTTATACTACCAAGTTCAGCTGCCATCAGAAAGTACAACGTTGGCCACCCCTGGAACATAGCTTCTTTGTGCTTCCAAGGAAGCACTTCCAAGAAGATTTCACTTCAAAGTTTCTTGTTTCTTCTTAATCACTGCTAATTTCCATCTCCTGCTTACCATCATCAAATATCCCAGCAAAGCAAAGGTTTCACTTTAATATTTCAGATATCTTGTTAATCACAGCTGCTTTTTCAGCCCCTGCTAACCGGAACTACAGAATCTTACCTCAAAATAACAAATGGCCCTGATTAGTGTCTTTGCTTCCCTCTGAAATTTCACATGCCAGGCCTACATCTTTTTTTATTGCCCTTGAACTTACCCTGTAGACCAGACTGATGTTGAACTCAGACATGTGCATACCTCTGTCTTCCGAGTGGTGGGATTAAAAGCTTGCACCACCGTGCCTGGATCGAAATTGTTCTTTAATTCTTTATCACAAGATGGAAGCTTAGGCAGGTGGGATCTTGCCCTGAGTTCAGCACTTCCTTTATTCCATTCAATATTTTTAATCAGTTTATCTCCTTGAAAGCAGGTTTCGGCTCCATTCTACTTCCTGGTGCCCCTTAAATACTCGAACCATGCATTTTATATTTTTCCTTCCTCAGCTTCCCCTTTTCATTAAAACATTCTTCATAAGAGTAGCAACGGGACAGGGTTTCTATTACAGAGTTTGGAGACTCCCTTTGCCAATGCAATCAATCCAGATCTCTTCATTTTGGCCTCATGCAGACACTGTGGGCAAGGGTGAAAAACAGTCACATTCTTCACCAAAACATCACAACTCTAGTTAATCAAGAAAATGAAAAGCAAGATTGGGCCCCTGTACAGCGGCAGAGATTAACTAGCTCTACCTTCAGTGTCCTATAGTTTATAAAACATGTGGTACTCTATATTCCCAGGTCTTGCCGCTGTAAAATTCTAATGCATTCTTGTGACGAGAAACATTCATTGTTAGCTCAACTGTGTTTAGAGTCATCTGTGGTTTGCCTTATGAGTATTTATAGAAATGTTAAACAAAAGGCAAGGGATGACCCTAAATGTGGGTACCACTCATGGGATGGCTACTAAGACTGGATCAAAGGAGGGAAAGTAGTGGAGCCAGTAGCCTGTAGTTCCTGATTGCAGACACAGTGTGACCAGCTACTACTTACTGCTGTTGCCATATTTTTTCTTCCAGAATGGATTATATTCTCCCAAGCCAGGAGTCAAACTAAATCCTGCCTTCATGAAGTTGATTTTTAGCAGGTATTTGGTCCCAGCCACAAGAATTAGCTAGTACATTCCTGGAGAAAAATGGTAGAGCACTGAATGCTCAACCAAATGATAGTTCCAGTGGTATCTTTATCAGATTTGATTGTCTTTGTAAACACATGCTAAGTCAGCCTCAGGAAAATTGTGTCTAGCTAGTTAGTATTAGGAAAAGAGGTCTGAAGAAACTTGCCTTCCCAAGGACTAGAAAAGCATGTGTGTACAGCCTTGGCCCAGATCTGTATATACTGTTCAAATCTTAAACCTTATTTATTCAAAAGGGGTGTATATTATCTGGACATTCATCAGAATGTAACATTGGTCTTTTATATCAAAGCCATGATTCTAACCACACTACATAAGCAAGCAGCAGCCAGTTTCTTAAATGTTCTTATAAATTCCATACACCCCAGGGTAGGGGAGATGAATTCTGCATGGATTAAGCAATATCATTAAAACCTTAGACATCTATGGGCCATCCTCTTAAATAAAGGAAAATTGTTGCCTCCAATGTAACCTATTCTGAAGGGAGAAATTAGTAGCTGGCAGAATTTGCATTTAGATGCTTTTCTTTTTTCTTTCTTTCTTTCTTTCTTTCTTTCTTTCTTTCTTTCTTTCTTTCTCTCTTCTTTCTCTCTCTCTTTCTTTTTTTTTTATCTTTTTTATTGCCACCAGGACATTTCTGACTCATTTATAAATGATTTGAGTCACTTTGGTATGGCCTATCAGGAATGTCAGTTTTGTTATGATTCTAACAGGACCATTCTGTATTGGTCTACAGTATAATGTAAGTGGCCCTGACTTAGGCCATAAGATCTGTCAGACCCTATTGTATTTCATAGTGATATATAGTATCCTAATAAAGATGATTGTGGTATGTAAAGATGCTATACAAAGTCTATGGTGAACCACAGTAAAAGAACCACAGTGTAGACTCATATGTTCATGGAGCAAAGATATGCCATCTGCACCAGAAAATTATGCCCTGGTTCCTGGCACGCTACTGTATTACCGTAGGATGATGATAGGCTACAAAGTGACTTTAGACCAAAATTCCTTCTCGAGTTCGGGTTTTGTCAGACGTACCAAGTCATGAGATGTGATAAAACCAGAAGTTATATCTTATAATACAGAAGGAGCACATCAAAGATTGGATCTGGGATCCTCGTAATTGTACAATTAACCTGTGTCTGGTGTAGTTGAGATGACATAGAAGGACTTAGCATTGGAGGCTGCCACTCATCAAAGATTTAGCCACTGCTACTGTTGAATATCCAACCCACCTGTGACAAAAGAAGGGAGTCTCAGAGTGTCATCATTCCTGTGCAGATTAAATAGCCACCTCATGGCAAGTTGATTAAACTAGCCTCTTTCCACCTCAAAAGAAACAGCAATTATCTTTGACTAAATCAATACATCTGGAGCATGAGTATGATGTCTTTACTCCTTTTTTTGACTCAGCAAAGACCACTGTATGATGGGCATTTGATATCGATATAAGATGACACATAAGAGTGCTTCCCCAAAAAACCAAAAAATTACTTTGCAGCAGAAGAAAGCCTATAGCAAATGTTATGGATCTACACAGCACAGCACTTACTGAACTGCTGCAAAGACGGTGGCATGATCAATTAGAGAAGGCATTCCCAAACTAATTCTGAGGCCCTTTACCGCAGTCCCTCATGTCACTATGACTCCCAACCATGAAACTATTTTTGTGGTTCTTTCAGAACTGTAATTTTGCTACTGTTATGAATTGTAATGTAAATAGCTGTGTTTTCCAATGGTGCTATGTGACCCTGCGAAAGGATCACTAGACTCACAAAAGGGGTTGCAACCCACAGGTTGAAAACTACTGAATTGCAGGGATGGGTATTTTCTGAAAGTATCTTAAGTGCTATCTTAGAGAGGACATATGAATAAGGGGTTATATCTTCCTGAACAGAATACACATTAAGTCAATGGCCACAGTACAATACTATCTTTTACTAGACAGAATATGTAGTTCCAAGAAAGAAATGTTAATCAATATAGGCCCGCAATGTTTCACTTGACTATTTGGATAATTTACACTCTCTGCCTACTTAACTGTATGCTGATGGTCTAGAGCACCTGAACTTCAAAGAGGGAATGTGTCTGCCACAGGACACAGTGATATATATATATATATATATATATATATATATATATATATATATATATCTCCCCTAGATGGAATGTGACAGTTTCCCTTCAAGTATAGGTAATGCTGAAGAAAAGAGTCAGAAGGGAGCCCTCAGCAGCCATCATTCTTGGCAAAGAAGTGCACGTGTCTTCATTCCTGAGGAGCAGACTGAGTGAAAAGTACAGTGTTCGCTACAGTCCGCTTTCAGGACTACTTAGTTATGTGTAAAGTGTAGAAACGTCTCCCTATGTAGGAATGGTCCCTGAGGTTTTTTGTAAATTTCTAAATCTGAAAAGAGAGGGATTTTTAGTTATTATATAAACAAATGGTATATGACCTCTGGAGCTGATAGACGGGAGGCATCGTTTCATCCTTACATTTTGACCATTACACACTGGGTCTCTTTGTTCACCGACTTACAAATCCTGTTTCTCAGAACAAACACCGTAGTATACACAAGTCTTATCGCATCACCGTAACTGCTTCCGAGTCTCCGCTCTTTAATATCCTCATTTCCCCTGTCCTCGAGAGGGCATTTCAAACTTTGTGATTCGTGCAGGGTTTACCAATAGCTTTGTTAAAAACACTGAAAAATACTGTAACAGGATCTGTTCATTTTCTACATCTACTTTCAACTTTCAATCTCCGAAACTTGTGTGGAAAGTTAGTGAAGAGAATTAACCCAAGAACTTTAATTTGGGTGATTGGAGCACACAGAGCAGAAAGCAATACTAAATGAATTAGTTAGCTAGGGTTGCTCTAACGAGAACCGGCAACAGAATCAAAGACAGAAACTTTCTCTCTCATAGGCCCAGAATGCTACATTCTACTTCCATATGGTGACTTCGTTTGGTCCCTCCTTAGGAAGCAAAGGGATGTCCCTCTCCACACCCCCAATCCCCCTAGTTCTTGATGACTTGGTGGTGACTTTGGAATTTCTTGGCATTCTTACTCTATCTCTGCCATCCTGTTCACATGCTTTTTTCCCTAAGTGGCTCTGGTCAATATCCCCTTCCATAAGGATAACAATCTTATGATATATATATATATATATATATATATATATATATCCAAATAAGATCATTATCTGATAGCTTTCTAAAGTTGAGGAGTTAACTCAGCATGTGAATTTTGTGGAAGAATTCAGAGCATTCTATTAAATTTTAGGGAATGTTCATATAACTTCAGAGAGTTAAGCAGTAGAAAATGTCAATTTTCAAGATGAGTGTGAAGGTTTTTGTTTGTTTCTTTGTTTCTTTGTGTTTTCTTCTGTCTTTGTTTTTAAGATAGGAAACCTAGGTTATGATCCTCAAGAACAAAGACTTTCTGTCCACATGTTGTCTGGGAGACTTCCCAGTGGTGGCTTTTCAGATAAAGCAGGAGAAAGCCTTGGAGTACCTTTGTCTTTGCTCTACCTGAAGATCTGTCACACCAAAGGGACCAGAAAGAACAAAATGTTCTCACTGCATGAGTCCCTAGTAGCAAATCAGTTAATCTCTTGAAGAAAGAAAGAGACTTCAAGCTAGCAATTCTGATCTCAGGACAGATGTAAGATGAAAACCCTTGTCACCCTACTTGGTTCGCTGACTCCGAACGGCCCACATGCCATGTCGTGGTGCCAAGTCGAACATCTGCATTTCAGTTGCTGCATGCCTTTGGCATTGGCATTGGCCCTATGACCACAGTGCTTTCTACGGCAGCTGTTTTAGTGGCTTGGCTCTTTTGTGTTCCCTTAGGTCTTATGGTGTAGCAAGAGGACACCCACAGCGGATGCCAAGAGAGTCATCCTAATGAATGGTATATTACAGACCTTGGGAGTGTGATTTTGTGTCATTTCATAGAGTAGCTGGCTAGATTCTGGTTACTGAAGGATCAAGTTAAATCAGGCAGAAACGTGATGTGGAGATTTTTCTTGCAGGAAATCAGTCACAGAACCTTGCTTGTCACAACCAAGACTCCCTTTGTGGAGCTCTTAAGGGAGAATTAAAAATTATATGAGTATGACTTGGGTCATGTGGAGCAGTACTGCAGAACCGAAGTCAGTCACAGGCTTCAGATAAAGGCAGATTTCCTTTTCCCAGATGTCCCCCGTCCCATGTGACATTTCCTTGTTCCCGTGAATATCAACACTAGGCTTCCTTCTGAAACAATCTCGGGACACAGAACTCTGTAACCTGATGAAATGCCACCACAAATGGAAAAAAGAAAAATGAAACAAAACAAACAAGCAAAAGCCATATTTCAGTCCCCAAATGTCAGCATGAGGATGGGGTAGAGCATAATGGACCTAATGCTAAAGCAAGTAAAACCTATTTAAAACGTTGCCAATCGCTGCCAAATGTGGGCTGGGAAGCAGTATCACAGGGGACGACTTGCACATGGTGTGGTCTTTCCGATGAAGAAGGCTGGCTGGCATGCCAGAAGGAGCTAGCAATTAACACTGCCAAAGACTCTGGAGACCCCTTATAGCAGCCTGAGCTGGAAGCCATGGCTGCTAGTCACCCTTCAGTAGCACAGCTGAGATGTGACCAGCGGTGACTGCCTCATGTGTGGCCTCAAACTTATTGTTGTGGAGTATAAGATCTGTGGCATTACTTCAGGAGGATTTATACCATTGGAGATTAGGGGTTTATGTTGTATACTTCAATAAGGAATTACAGTAGCATCTCTAAAAAATTCTGAGTTACCAGACTCAAAACATTGTAGAGAGGACTC
Organism: Rattus rattus; assembly: GCF_011064425.1. Lineage (NCBI taxonomy): Eukaryota > Metazoa > Chordata > Mammalia > Rodentia > Muridae > Rattus > Rattus rattus. The sequence continues at coordinate 71,700,536 of NC_046154.1, forward strand.
ACACCGATATCAGACCATGCATGGTTAGCACTGGCTAGGCGGATGGAAATAGTAAGTGTGAGCTGTAAAGGGGGCTGCAGCTACTGAGCAGATTCTAAATCAGACTAGGATAAAGGAGAACGGCAGTTATTTTATGAACAAAAGAAATGAACCGGTGGCCAGCTGCCCTATCATGGAAGAAATGTAAACAAGGCATAGGTTTCTGGGTTCAGTTCCAGAGACTACCATTCCCCAGTATTGCGGAATTCATAGATATCAGGTATGGGTGAATATAAATATGCATATATTCATACATGTATACATATATGTACATATAAAGAGACATTAGGATAAACACATAGATTTTAAAAGTATGAATACTGAATCCACAAGTAAGAAAGTATTATCCAGTAAATAATAATAAATAATACTAACATATATATATGTATTATATATATGAATATAGATGGGTACTTATTGCTAATCAATGGTTTTCTTCACATTTTACAAACATTCATGGGCTTGGATGCCTCCAAGAGCAGGTAAAGCCAAATACATTACAGAGAAAGTCTCCATCCCCTTGGACTGTATATTTTAATGAGCAGGAGAATGACCGAATGGACAAATGAGCAGGTGAATAAAAAAGGACACTTTCAAGCTGCAGGGAGATCCATAGCCGAAATGATGAAGGATGGATGGGCTGCGAGATGTCTCAGCAGTTGAAGACACTTGCTGCCAAGCCTAATGACCCGAGTTCCATCTGGGACCCACATGTTCTAGGGAGACAACTGACTCCCATAGGTTGTTCCCCTGGCTTCCCCATGTCCACTGTGGCATGCACCCCTCTGCAATGAATAAATGTAGTGAGTTTTTAAATTAAAATTATAAAGGATGATATGATGTGGGACTTAAAAGCTTTGCTTTACGTAGACTCGTTCTAGAATATAAATATACTGGCCCCGTGTGCTTTTGCTGATGCACGCACCATAGTACAGACTACTGCTTCCCTCTGTCAGAAAAGATACTGAAGTTCTGGAGGGTCTTGTTCTGATGGGTCGCACATAACACTGGACACTGAGTCAAAGTTGGAGAGTGAGCTTGAGCAAGGGACTAGTGAGGTCAAAGGCTATCTCCAAGCACATCCATCTATATATCCTTGTTTTCTTTCTTGAAATTGTTTGCCAGCACCAGCTCATATCACATTTGAATCAAACCATCTAGTGACAAAGCACACTTTCTAAAACTTTTGACCTGTATGTCGCCTGTTACTGCCAGATTCTGGGAATGATACAATCAGGTAAGACAGCCACAGGAATAGGTCACAGGCACTTGTAGGCATTTCTTGAACTCTGGGGGAGAGGATCTATTTGCTTCTTGTCAATAAGTTAACCATGTCAAAGGAAAACTGACTGGAAAGGAGACCGTGTCTTCAGATGTGCCCTCTGTGGTGCCACCAGTTTACCCACAATGCAAGGGGTGTGACCAACACAGAGAGATCCAACATGCCTTGTGGGAAAATTAAAGGAAATTTAAAAATAAATTGAAATAAAAATGTGGATTTTGAGCTGTTTTGTTGTTATTGAGACAGGACCTTGGCACACAGTCTCATGTTGCCTAAAACCGTCTTTCCTCAGCCTCCCTAGTGTGGGAATTAGTCATGTGTCACCAGGCCAGGTTTCCAGCCAGAGTTGAAGTCGTCTTATTCTCTTCTTTTACCCTATCAACTTTTAAATTCATATGAAACATACATCTCTCTTGGGCCCAGTTGGAGTACACAAGGTACTAAGGGTAGCTAGTGCTAATGAGAACTTTAAAGTCATGTCAGGAGCTAAATTCCTACCCCCATATTCACTTCGTTTTCGTTAACATATCTCTTCTTTCATCAGGAATCACATAAATATTCCAAGCATGGTGTCAGGCATCGGTGAGACAACAGTAAACTCTTGTTGAACGAAGGACAAGAAAACTGACGATTGAGTGACCAATTAAAGGGATCTTCTTCCCCAGCCTCGTTCTGCCTCAGGTTTTACCTTCTTCCTATTATTTCCTAGGGAATCTCTTTATTGCCCCCATGCCTTTGCCCTTAACTTCCCTCATATTGCAAGCTGCTAATGTATCTCCTACTCTCACAAAATTGTGCATTTTTCATGCTGTGCTGTCCTTTCCATGATTGCAAATTGCTTTTTACATAATTCCCCATGCCTAGCATGTCTGCAAAGTCTTCCCTGGTTCAAAAACCAGACTTCATACATCATGCTAGATTTGAGACGCAGTGTTAAGTCTTGTGTATGATGATTTAGCCGCAGTGTAATATTGGGACCCCAATACTACCAAGAATCACATATCATATATTCAGAATATATTGCTTCAGTTAACCTTCAGAACAGCTGTTGGCTTGTGCATGGTTACCATTTTACTTGGGAGAAACCTGTGTCTTGGAAGGTTCCTCCAAAATTACCTGAGCAGTAGGCGATAAGAGTGATAGATAAATCTGCAACCTCTGCCATGTATTTGCTTGCCAGAATCGCAAACATTGGATCATCATCAACTGTATTCATTCTACCTTGCTTCCTCGGTGATGGGATAATCAAAGGAATGACATGAGGAAGAAGTCAAAAATCTGAGTAAGAAACTTCAGAATCAGCTCCCGGAGAACCACATTACTTGAGGACAAGAGAGTGGGGACTAAAGTTCTGAGAAGTAGCATTTTGGTCAAACTATAGTGCTGAGTTTTGCCACACGAGGCTACTCCAAGAGCTGCAATGTTGAGCAGCTAATTAATCCTCTTGAGGCAATTACCCAGCCACCAGAAATGGTCCACTGCCGACCATGCCCAGGGGCACAGACTGTTAAATAAGCAGAAGAAGAACCTTGAAGTGGCAGGTTTGTAACTGGTCCTGCCTGAGGTCAGCACTTCAGACCCTTGCTTGGGCTGGGCCCAGCAGCACAGCATCACACACAGGTGGGTGTACTGTAAGTGCTTTTTAATGATGGTGGTGGCGATGATGTATGAAGGTCTGTTTATACTTGCAGAGAGGGTCGTGTATTTTAACAAGAAGGATTTTTGATTGGCATTTCAAAGAGGCCAGTGTTGTTGGAAAATGTCAGCACCCTGCATAGTAGGGCACTTCATAAGTGTTAAGGGATTGGGTCTGCTAAGGGGATTAGGATAATTGTTTTGGAGTGAATGGGCAGGCTCAGTGGAGGTGACCTGAAGTCATTTTAATGGGCCTAGTGGAACTCATGGTGACAACTCCAGCTACTGGATTAAGATGCTCTGATGGAAATTCCCAACCATCCCCGAGCATCATTGCCACTGGGGGATCGCCTGTCTATTGTACTACTGTGCCTGGTAGGGTGACTGGCTGCCTATTGTATTGCCATGCCTGATAGGGTTACTCAGTTTTTTTGGGTCTGAGCAAAAGACATGTTGATCAAAGGAACTGCCACCCATCATGTGGCACCCACCATGTGGCATGGCGCCCCTCTGCCTCCAAAGATGAAAGATGCCTATTTCCATGGGACTTCTCATTTGAGAGACCCTTTTAATTCATGCCAGTTTGAGATCAATCATGGGCGCAGCTCCGCACTGTCAGAATTGAAAGTTCTGTGGATGGAAACACGAAAGAAGGAAAGCTTCCTTCTCCTAAGCGGCACAGGCTGTGCGGCTGAAAGAGAAGATTCACCAAATTTGAAAACCTCAGGAACAAGTTCCAGAGTGAATGTGTGTGGATTTAGAGATTAAACAGAACAGTGTTTATACTAATTCTGTACATTAACCCATTCCTTTTTGTTAGATATTTAGATAAAAAAATCCTAAGTTTCAATTACTGGTTGACTTGGCTAATAACTGAATGAATGAATGAATGAAATGCACTGTGCGTGTGTGTTTCCCCAAAGCATTGCTGTTGTCCTTCAAGTTTAAGTACTCTTGCTTCAAGTTAATTTGAATGTATTCATAAAACAATAGAGTAGTCTTAATAAAGCTTCTACCCTAAAAAACAAGAAGGGGGGGGGTTGTGATTCCGGCAAGCATCAGCATTTGTACTAAGTTCATTTCATCTTGAATATATGAGATACTTTACTGCTATTTGATAATTTCAACATTTAAAGTGCTGCCAACTCTGGGTTTGTGAGCAGCAATCCTCATAGTTTTCTGGACTCAGACTCAGATCCTCTCTGTGGAACCAGCAATAGTATAAATGAAGCAGACGGGACAGCGTGTCAGCCTACTTGCTAGAGAATGTTTCCCAGGGGTGCAGTGTGTGGTTTGCACCTGCAGCCAGCAAACTTTGGGTTTCTCTAAGATGCAAGTTGATCAACTGTGTACACAACTGGCTTTTGGCTTCAAAATCCCATGCCATCCCACAAGGCTTTGCGAACAGTCTTAAAACCCACATCATGTATCTGGCCTGGGTGGTTTGTAATCATTTCAGTTGCTTCAGTGACAAGACAATAACTGCTTTAACGTTTTCTTTTTTAGTTCAATGCTGACCCAAGACACCTCTTCTTTAGATTAAATTAAATTTAAATATTATCTGTAAAATTCACAGCTTCTTTGTATAAGGTTGCCCTCTTGTAGACATCTGTCTTTGACACTCTGTCAGATTCTGCAAGGGACAAGGAACAGCCTCTGAGTTTGAAAGCTTCTGTCTCTACTGCAGTACCGCGATCCCTGTGAGAGGTGTTAACCACCGATGTTCCTGGAATTCGACCCAATTCTACTGAATCGAAACCCCTAGTGCTGGTTGAGGAATCTTCCGTGCACGTCGCCTCGTAAGCACTTTTGTGAGTGGCCCTCTGCCAGATGCTGCCAGCTTGTTTCCAGGGACATCCATTAGACTGGTATCATGTCTTGGTTGAATAGGTTTTATGTTATATAGAAATTCATCATGTTTTCTGAGTCTTATGTTTTACTGTTATTTTCATAAAGACTAATTGCCGTCTACCGATTCCTCTAGAGTAGAAGCAAGGGTTTTCAAAGCTCTTGCTTCTGGGCTTGTCATATACTTCCTCTATCCCTCTTCTATGTTGCACTTTACTTCCTTTCTCTTCTCTCAAACTTTGCTGGCCTAAGTTAGAAACCATATGTGTCACACCAAGAAGACAGGTAAAATGCCAGACAACAATAAAGTGTCAAGGTAAGCCAACCTCGTTTGGGGGATTTGTGTCGAAAATCTGAGAGGGAAAAAACTAACTTGCAGGTGGGTTCTCCAGAGGAGAGATGGCACACTACAGAGCTCTTAGGGAGATCACAGGCAAGGTGTGAAGCTGACTTTGAAAGAAAGGGACAAAGATGTGACTGTTGGAAGAAAGAGAGTGCGGGAGAAGCACAAACATGGATTCGTGCAAATCTCACACAGAACAGAATCGGTGTAACATGAGGGGGCTCTGTGGAGGAAGAAACGAGTTTTGAGATATTGGATGGGTCTAAGAATCACCGATCCATTTGCTTTATACAGGCGGTTGGTAAGGCCAAGCTTCTTCAGTGTGTCTCCATTTTGATCACTGCTATTTCTTAAAGGCCTCAGGAGTCACACCCAAATGTTGTGGTTTGCCCTGGAGTTATCTGTATTTTGATGCTAATTCCACTGCCCCAAGGACAGTTGCCTAGTCATGTACTCAGGACTCTGGTGACTTCACCAGAACCACCTCTCCATTGAATTTGTAAAGTACCGGTGAGGGGCAGGTACAGGATAGAAGGAGGCCTGTCATTGGAGGGGAAGGAAGGATGGGCGGGAGAGAAGTTTGAAGGAAGAGGAGGAGACGAGAGAGGAGAAGAGGACAGGAGAGGGTGAGAAGCCATGGCAGGTGATGTTAAGATTCTGCTCTGTGTATCTACAGGTTGTTATTAATGTTCTCAAGGGATGGATGGTACTGGGCTTTGTATGTTTAAGTGGGCAATTATATCTTATCAATTGGATCTAAGGTTATTGTGTTGTGTGTTCTTTTATGTGATGGTTTGAGTGTAGGAAAGTGTGCGGCTGGGCTGTGTTTCCGCCAAGATATCTAGCAGATATCTTGGGACACCGCGGAGAGGACCTAGTGGGTAAAAAGACTACTACTTTTTTATTTATATATTTTTACAACAACACCCAAATCACCCTCTCAAAACAGTACATTCGCCGGGTATCCTCACTTTCACCTACTTTACATGAGTAGATGTTCTACCTGAAATCAAATGTGATGTTTTCCTGTAAGCCTCCCTAAAGTTGTCACAAAGGACAGGGTGGTTATGGGATATCATGAAGTCTGCTCCTGTACACCATGTTTCCTGCCTCACTCAAAGAGCCTGGAGGGCGAGACCCGCGCAATGAGGGTGAGGGTGGGATTGGTGCAAAGCAGAGGGAGGAAGATGACAGAGCAGTCAGCTTTATTCCTTTGGATTAAAACCTCACACTTAAAAGTTCCAAATCAACAGACACAAAAGAACATTTCATAACAAAGTTCTGAGGCCGGGGGAATGTGGCCTGGAATGGAGGAACATAGGAGAGGCTTTGAGGTGTGCGAAATAGTGATGTAGTTGGATGTGATGTAGAACGCCTGATTATTAGTGATGCAAACGAGACGGTGGACAGAACCCTAGGATTGGAAACCCTAAGGATAGTTTCTTGACCCATAAAACTCCCCATAGTGAGTCTAGATAGGGCCATGAGTGAAGTAAACAGTCATAGCAGGGGGGAAGTCGGGAACGCGCATGCCTGATGAAATGCATGCGCAAACCAGTGACAGGACACAGGCTGCAAGCCAGGCAGCCATGCAGCGTTCCGGCAATTATTATTTCCTCTACATTAAACAAAGTCTGACAGAATCCTCTGGAAGAAAGATAGACCAATTTTTCTAGTTTATCTAGAGTTAAAGAGAAAAAGTAGAGCTCATTCTTTTGGCCACGGAAGAACAAAGTTCATGCACTCTTTTTCTTTGGCAGAATCATCTCTAATGATTCATGTCCGGGAGACTTGAATCCTGTTGAAGAACATCAGGAAAGGGGAGGTTTCTAAAGGTTTGCACTCTGATCATAAACTTATCCCCAAGTGGAAAGTAGATCCGACCGCTTGTGCTCCTCTTCCCCCTCGCCTAGCCTGAGGCTCCGGCCGTGATTCCTTGCTGTACTCCTAGGATGCTAGGACTGTGAGAGCAAGATGCTAATAAAATATTTAGTTCTAGGAGTGGCAGATTTGGCTCCTGTGATTCTGCTAATTGGGAGGGTGCCTGCTATCTCCCTTGATCCCCAAGGGCTTCGGCAAACGGCACATGCATGCAGACATGTTCCTGGATTGATTCGAAAGTCAATTCACAGCGGTGTGTGAAAATCAGCCTCATTATTTTAGATCTGGAGCTGAATTTTATTAATGTGTATGGGTGTGAGATAAGGGAGTAAATGGGCCCTTTGGCAAACAAAAGGGGAGCACATCGCATACATATGGATTGAATTTGTGTTAAAATAAGCACACTCTGTGAAGAACCAACAAACACAAACAACAAAAGCCTAAATATAAAACTGCAGGTCAAATTTTACCTTTGTGCCAACAATTTGTGATTCTTGCCTTCAAGTCATTTTTTCTATTTATAAATGCCATCCCAAATTTGTATTGCAAGCCAGCTTTGTGGCTTTAGATATTTTGGGCCATCCACCTTTGTTACAATATTTCATTTTTAAGCTAGTAGTAACTCAAAGTCTTCAGAAGGCTGTTGCTCCATTTCACTTTTTATTTTCTTAATTGAATATATATGTTCAGTTATATATATATATATATATATATATATATGATTGAAATTTGTCTAAGAATATACAACATTTTCTGGATGTGCTTATATGGACTACATGTTTCTGACTCTAATATCCTGAGATGCAGCCAGTAAAGGTAAATAAATGACCTCTAGAAATACACCCCGAAGTACACCCGGTGAGCTACAACCTATGCTATTGGATGGCGAGGCTGTGCAAGATCATTGTTATTAGTGTCATCTCCAGTCTGTAGCATTGCGCTACGTATCATGGGGAGGGGAGCACTCGGTTCTTGTCTGTTGAACGTTTTACAGTACCCAAGTTGTTCTATTTTATCCTTCCTTCTGCACGTTTCGATTTCAGACGCAGTTCTTGATGACCAGCGAAAAGAGACATGTGGAGAGAACACTGGGACACACTTCTGTGTGTGACAAAAATCGGCATGTTCAAAAGAGATAAAGGGGAATAATGCTCTTCCTTTGGTACTCTCAGTAGAAAACATATCTGTGATTTTATAATTTGCCCATGTCTCATTGAGATAATGCACTGTGGGACTGAAGCATAGATCAAGAGACAGACAGTAAATCGGGACCAGTTAAACCTTAACCAGTGTAAATGAAACCTCCAAATTGTGTGAACCACGAGAAGCCTTGCAACTCTTTACATGTGCAGAGAATTGAATGAAGACATATGGTCACCATCAACTTGGTTATTTAATTCCGAGATGACACACATATTAATCTAACTGAAAGGGGAAGCTACTATATAGCTGGTTATAATTAACCAACCACAAATTTCTATAACCACTTCAGTCTAACCCAAAAGCCAAAATGGCAGTTCATAATTACACCATCCCACCCAGATTTGCATTTCTTGATGAATTCCCAAGGTTAGGCTATGAGCCATACTGTAAAACCAACCCTCAATTACACCTTTTTAGAGGGCGGATTAGTGGCAGGTGGTGCCTGCTATAAAAGCCTCATTAAAACACCTTCTGGTGGAGTTTCACAAAAGGAAGCCACCAGATGGAGGCCCATCTCCACATGGTAGTCTTACCTCAAATGAGAGTTTCACCTGACACTTTGGGGACAGACAATTTTTTTCTCACCTAACAAGCCACTGAGGTTCAAAAGACGATCTATTAGGATTAATCGTACTTGATCACTAATCCATTGTAATGCCATATGCTGAGTGCGTTGTTCACTGTTAAGCCCGGAGCCAGGTAGAGCCCCTCCGGTAATGTAAACCGTCCCATTTTCCTGGAGCTAATCTCATTTCACCTCCTCCCAGACCCCACATGCCAGGAACGGCACTTAACTCTTCCTACACTGTCTCTGATGCATTTTTGAATGGTAGCAAATCTGATCTCCAAGGTAATGACGCCGAAACCTGCTGACTAATTGGAAAATGAGTTTCCTGGTGTTGCTTGCTTAGCAGGGCGAATGGATGAAAGGTATTTAATCCATTGTGCACAAATTCAAAGACTTCGCCTGGCCTTCTTATCGGCACAGCTTGGTATTACTCATCTGCTTCTCTTTCCTGAATGCGTTCGTTGAATCTGCGATTTACTGGCTTGGAACAATTGACCAGCTGGGCAGTGAGAGTGAGATTTACTTTCATAGAGGGGATTCTGTCACCTTATGCAGCCCTTGAAGTGGCAAGCTTTCTTTCTTTCTTTTTTTTTCTCAAGTGGATTGCCTTTGGTATGGGTCCAAACCATTAAGTGCTAAACTGTGTAATATTGTAGTAGTCTCTGTCTCCTTCTCTTTCTCTATCTCTGTCTATCTTTTTATCACCTATCTTATCTTGTTCGTCTTTCTGTTTATCTATCATCTATATCTATTTATTTCTACCTATCATCTCTATTTATCTATCGTTTATATCTATTATCTACCTATCATCTCTATTTATCTATCTAGATAAATATATACACTTGACTACATATATAGGTATGATTGTCTTGTATGTTTTAGGTTGAGTTATGTACATGGCACTGCCCACAAAATAAGTCATTTTCTAAGAGAAAGATGGTTCTTCTTTTTTAGGCCCCATGTTTATGAGTTGCTCACATGTTAATCATACACATATGGCCATGTGAGCCCCTCACATTTTTCTCTAGTTCTGAGCTCCAATATGAGGAGTTGAGTAAAAGTTTGTCTGTATCTTCTGCAGTGGTTCCAACTGTACAGACCTGTAGATGTCCTGGAGGTCCACGTGTGACATGTGGAAGCAGCATCTCTAAGGGGATAACAGCCGCTCTGAATAAGCCTGTGTATTTAGCCAAAAGGTCTTGGTATGTACATCATACTTCCCTAGTAAACCTATCCTTCAAAATATGCTAAGGACTCATGATTCTAAGATCAACCGGAGTTATAAAAACTAGATCTACATGTGGGGTAATCTTTGCATTTGGCATAGGCACTTCATAAAATGAAGTTTCTCAGACATTCTCAACATTGACCACTAAACTAGAACTTCTGCAAGCAGAATCTGTGACAAAGTGGGGACTACAGTATACCCTTCATTTTAAATGACCCCATTGGCGTAAGCCAAGTCAGAATCTTCAATCCTTTGTCTTCTTTCTTCACATGGAAGGTCATGTAACTCCACAGCCATGCACAAAAAAGAATGGAAAAGTACAGAATACCTCACTTTCTCCCTGCATCAAATTTGCAAGCATTCAAGGTTGCCAGGAGTGTTTTGTATTATCCAAATGGTATACCTAATATGTCCCATACTGTACATGTTTACGAACCCTTAAAAATCTTAAGTTTCTAATGACACATATAAATCATTCTAGCCATGTTCCTCTAGTGTATGCAGTCACCAGACACCAGAGATAAAAATATAACCCCAGCATTCCCCAGCTGGAAGAGTTTATTTTATCACACATGAGAACTGCTGGCTTTGGCCAGGCAACTGGGAATATCCTAGGATATGGTTCAGAGAGAGGGGCTAGGTCTCTAGTTTCATTGGTCTCTTCTCTGATTCAAAAGTCCAACTTCTACTTTAATACACTAAGTGCACACATTATAAATATAAATGTAGCTAATATAAAAGTAAAGTTATAAATATATGTCCTCGTGAGAGTCAGGTCCTGTACCGATCTTGAGAGTAGAAATGAGTCATCTCTGCACCTGTCTCACCTTTACCCTGCTTCTAGCCTGTGTAGCCATGGACTAGCATGGTTTGCTGAAGGGGAACAGTCCAGGAGAAATAAGACATATGCAGGGGACACTGAGATAAGGCATGGAGGGCTCTATGAGGACTGGCCTATCCCAGTTGGCTAGGGCTTAAATTTAAATGCCAAGATTGTTAGATGGGGAAAGGTGACTATGGAAGGTTAAGAGTCTTAAGAGTGTGTGTGTGTGTGTGTGTGTGTGTGTGTGTGTGTGTGTGTGTGTGTGTGTGTTGTGTTGGGGGGTTAATGTCTATGGAAGGACCAAAAAGTAGCTGGGTGGGTAAGGCAACAATCTTTCCGTATTGGGGTTGCCATGATATTTTGGGCACAGTAGTTAGCCTTGAACTGCTAAAGTGGTTCCCTCCTGGATCTCTTTGAAGGATTTTTCCAACTGTCCATCTTCCCTATACTGGCTTGCCATGGTGTTCTTTAAAGACTGCCATAACTCCCAGGAAGACTGGGGGAAGTGAGGGGATCAGAAGCAAGTTTGCAAAGGAAAAATGCAAATGACTCTGAGTTTCTTTTTCCTTCATCCTTCATAGTAATCATTGATACTAATATCTATTGCTGCAAAAATGCCACGGTGCCCACGTTAGAGAGTTATTAAAAGCTCTCAGTACAAAGGGAGTGCTCTGCTTCGATAAGGACGGGGTAAGGACAGTCTTCACAAGGCAGCAGAAGGTGATGCCGAGTCAACTGGAGCTTCTCTTGTCCTGTGGTCCTCAAACTTTCCTGTTCTTTTCTCGATCATTATTTCTTCATTTCATTTCGCGTCTTGGTGGCTCTGAGCTGTCATTGTCTGCTGCAAGTGCATGTCCGTCTTCTCAGACTTTGTTCCCCACCCTTCTTCCAGTAGTTTAAGTTCTTTAGAACCAACATTTGTGTATTTTCTGGAGAATACAAAATTTTAACTTTTACACCTGTCTGCTGTCTGCTGTCTACATTACTGGCAGTTTGTGATGAGCACACATTTCTGAGCATTCAGCTTTGCAGATATGTGAGAAATGCTCCTGGCTTAACGGTGAAGAGAGGTGAACAAGACAATCCAAGATCAACCCCCATCTTCTGGGTTAATTTGCTTCTTCTTCCTCCTCTTCCTCCTCTTCCTCCTCTTCTTCCTTCTCTTCCTCCTCCTCTTCCTTCTCTTCCTCCTCCTCCTCTTCCTTCTCTTCTCTTCCTCCTCCTCTTCCTTCTCTTCCTCCTCCTCTTCCTTCTCTTCCTCCTCCTCTTCCTTCTCTTCCTCCTCCTCTTCCTTCTCTTCCTCCTCCTCTTCCTTCTTCTTCTGTAAAGCATTTATTTGGAGGGCTTTTATCATCTCTGGTTACCTCAGGGTCCCCCTCCCCACACCCAAAGAAGAAATTTAAGCTCCAATTAGTGCAAGAGACGGAGGGAGGTGCAGACTTAGGTGCTAAATTGCCCAGAGCCTGCTCTCCCTCAATCAGACCACAGGATTCTCCAGCCCAGTTAATTTCTTCCCATTTAACTAATAGAAGGTTAGGGAGTGACCTTTGCAGGCCAGTGGGCAGGAGCTGAGGAACACTCCCCCCAAATGAGGGGAATGCCTCTGTTTACTACACAGCATGTTGGCCTCAGCTAATGACATTAATCCCCCTAGTGCATTTCATTAGGTGACAGACAGGGAGCCACACTTTGGAAGGAACTGTTTCACCCACAGCCAGCTGTGGAGAAGAGTCACGCCAGGACCAGCACCGCCTCTCCTCATTTGCTTTCCTTCGTCTATTGTCCCTGACATTTCACTGAACTACGGGCTGCACATGTTTAAAAATAATTAAATGTACTCCAAACAAATAGGCAGTGTTTCCTCAGTCGTCGCAGTGAGCTTTCCATGTTTGGACAGATATTCTTTTTCTGTTCATTGGTTCATCAGGCAGCTCAGCTCTTTGCTGTCACTCCTGGAACCTAGCAGATAAATCCTCAGAGCAGGCTGCAGCTCTGGTACCTTCACTTGCTCTGACCTTGCACTATAGTCCTTCCCAGTCTGGAGGTCTCCAATTTGAGGTACTCATGTCTGGCCTCCCAGGTTTGCAACTAGAATCACTGGGCCAAAGATGTTAAAAGCAAGATAAACTTGGGATTTAAAATGGAAGTGTTGGGAATACTGAGAAGAGACACTCGAAGATGATTAGTCACATGGGACAGTAGCTGATCAATGCGCAGACTTGGGACCCTTCTCACCCCCACCCATCCTGAGCTTTTCACACATGAAACATCACCAGCACTGTGTTCTGTTTTCTTTAAAAGTAGTGTTTTTCCCATAGAAGATGAAGGAAAGGGGGAAAGGAGGCATAGCTTGTAGAGTTACGTAAAGCATGAGATATTAAAACACAGATAGTGGTCTAAAGAGATGACTCATAGTTAAGGACTCATTGTAGAGGATCTGGGTGTCATTCCTAGTATCCACATAGGGTGACTCACAACCACCTGTAAGCCCAGTTCCAGGAGTCTGACAGCCTCTTGTGGCCTCCTTGGATACCCACCTTCATGTGCATATACACATGAATGAAAATAAAATAGAAATTATACATGTAGAGAGTTAGCCAATGAGAAAAGAGACTCTCTATGCTCACACTCAAAGAGTCTGCTTTTAAAAATGAAAACAGCCGGGTGAGCGGTGGTGCTACAGAGTGTGCTCCGTTAATCCCAGCACTCAGAGGGCAGAGACAGGTAGATTTCTCTGAGTTTGAGTCCAGTCTGGTCTATAAGGAGAGTTGGAGGACAGCCAGGGCTACACAGAGAATACTGTATTGGAAAAAAAAACTGAACAAAAACAAAAGATAGCAATGACAATAACAAAACAAACAAAAAATGAAAACCAAGAATTGCTTTTGTAGCTGAGCACAAGTCCCCTTTATAAAAATAATACACTGAAGAGCCAACAATGTTCTCAGCAATAGTTCTTCATCAACAGATCGAGCGATGAGAGACATTTCTGTGTTTCTCATTATAGTCTCACTGCAGCTTTCCCCTTTGCAGAATTCTGTAGTTAGTGTGGGGACAGGCAGATCTGTACTATTAGGAGGAGGAGAACATGGAGGAATAGAAAGTGTCAGTATAGTTAGGGTCCCTAAAGTGCTACCATGGTTTGGCTTGATGCAGGAACAACTTTAAGTAAAACAACTTTAAGTAAAAGAATGAATGCTATTTGGTTTCTTCAAGCAATATGCTCAAGTGTGGTTTGAATCAATATTGACAGCAATTAATGTGCAGGGACATTCATTTACCCATTAACTGCTTTCATACTCAATGGTGTCCAAAGTAGTCTTGATACCTTGTGAATGTATAGAGCCAGTAAAAACATATAGGAGAGATCAGTATCGTCTGAAGGAGGAGTTTATTTTTATTCTCTCATATATTACACCCTATTGCAATTTCCCAGTTCTCCCTTCATGCTAACCTCTCCACAAGCCACCATGCACCTTCCTTTTCCCCCCGATCCACCCACTTCCCTTAGAGAAGAGCAGACCTCTCAGGGTCATCAACCAAACATTTTGTAACAAGCTCCAATAACACCAGGCGTATATCATATCAAGGCAACCTAGGACAAGGCAATCCAGTGGAAGGAAAAGCGTCCCACAAGTAGTTAAAAGAGTCAAGGACAGCCCTTGCTCCCACTGTTGGGATTTCCCCAAGAACACCAAGCTACCCAGCCATAACATATATGCAGAAGACCTACTACAGGTTCCCTGATCTCTGTAAGTTCCCATGAATCCTGGTCAGTTGATTCTGTGCACCATGGTCTCCTCCTGGGTCCTTGACCCCTCTGCTTCTTCCAGTCCTCTGCTTCTGTTCCCAACAGTGACTAGACGAAGTCTCTCTGCTTTCTTCAATGATGATTCTACTAGGTTCTGGTCACAGCACACTCTGCAGGCAGGGCAATCTATATAACGAAAGTTTTGTGGTTGGGGTGCTATCCCAAGCCCTGCACTTGACGTCTTGCCTGGTTAAAGAACAGGACCAGGTTAGGCCCTGTGTTCCCTACTACTCTCAGATTCCATGGAGGATCCATTATACTAGGCTTCTACCGTGCCCCCAAAATGTCCCCCAATTCCAGACATTCTCCCAGTATTTTCCCCTCCCTTTCACTGCAACTGATCCTTCCTGTCCCCAACTCCACCTGTCTCTAGTCCATTTGAGAAATATACTCTATATCCCTTTGCTCCAGAGACCCTTGGATCCCCTCTTAGGTCCAAAGAGAAATGTTTTAATGTACTGAAAAATTGCTTATTAAACCAGTAATGTCTATTCCAGGAATTGCCACACTATAGCCTCAAGGTCAAATCCTGCCACCCTGCCTCCTTTTTTCCTATGAATGGGTTGTGAACTCTGTGGCCTTTGGCATATTTTTACATTACTGAAACGAAATTCAAGAGGAATATTTTGAGACTTATAACAATTCCTTGCAATTCCAGTACTCAGCAACAAGGCTCTGCAGAAGCCCAACAAGGTCCATCCAGTTCTTCACTACCCACACTAGGTCTGCATTATATTGGGACAGCCACTGAGCCTTTGTATCATAAAGCTCGCAATACAATATCCAGGCCTTGGTAGAAAAAGTTTGCTCATACTGTCACCAGCCAATCCAGTCAACAGCAGGGCCTGCAACAAATAAGACAAGCCCTCTTGTTTTTTAAGTGATAAAGTCCACCTTAAAGGAATTTCCTCAGTAGTAGAAAGCAAGAAATAGCATGGTATCTATGGTGGTTTGAATAAAAATGGCCCACATAGGCCCATAGGGAGTGACACTATTAGGAGGTGTGGCCTTTTTGGAGTAGGCGTGACTTTGTTGAAGGAAGTATATCACCAAGGATTGGGTCTTGAGACCTCAGATGCTCAAGCCAAACCCAGCTTCTCATTCTCTTCCTATCTGGATGTAAAACTCTCAGCTACTGTGCCTGCCTGCATGCTGTCATGTTGCCCACCACGACAGTAATGAACTAAACCTGTAAATTGTAACCCAACCCCCATTAAATGTTTCCTTGTAAAAGTTTCCTTACAAGGTCATGGTGTCTCTTTATAGCAATAGAAACCATAACTAGGACAGTTATATAAATAAATGATGAAATGATTGTAGCCAGTTAGAAAAGATGGTTAGATACACTTTTACCCTACGTGCTCATTCTCTGTCTCTGTCTGTCTGTCTGTCTCTGTCTCTCTCTCTGTCTCTCTCTCTGTCTCTCTCTCTGTCTCTCTCTGTCTCTCTCTCTGTCTCTTCCTCTGTCTCTCTCTCTCTCTCTCTCTCTCTCCCTCTCTCGCTCTCTTTCTCTCTCTCTCTCTCTCTGCCTCTCTCTCTCTCTTTCTCTCTCTCTCCCTCCCCGTCAGATCCTTTGTTTCTAGACAAACTACCAGGCTTAAGCTTTCATTTTGCTGAATGGCAAAAATTATGGCATGACATAGGGTCAAGAAAGGTTAATTGGATTTACATTTTATGAGCATGGAGATCCTATCCTTGGAAGGAAGGAAATAGATCTGGGAAGGGAATGTATCTGGAAAACCAAGAAAGGGAGTGTTGGCTACAGCAGAGAAGCAATGTCCTGGGGCCCCTGAAATCAAGTATGGAGTGAGTCACTGAGCAGCAGAATTTTCCTTGTTCCCTGTTATACAGGATTTAAGTCCAAGGTCAAGGTTTAGGAAGATCCCTTAGGAGCTTGAGGTAGACCTGTCCCAGGTTCTCTCTTAGCTGTGTTGGGGGGTGATGTTCACTGACTTTTAGATGGGGGACTTCTTCTTGTGTTCTTATACACATTAGTTCCACCCCCTCCCCCCAGATTCCTCAATGATAAGGACAGTCGTACCGGATGAAGATAAACTAATAAACTCAATGTCACTCACTTGCCTCTGTGAGGACATGATTTCCACATACAGTCACATTCTGAAGCATCCAGTCTGAGGACTGGGACTTGCAAACACCACATTTTTTTAACTCCCAGAGGGGCTATGATTCCAAACAGTGACAAAGGAAATGTTAAAGCAGACATTGGGTTTGGAAAACAGAAGCCAGCCTGTTTCTAAGCACTGCAGAGAGAAACCCAGGTAGGCCTCAGTGAACTGAACATAGAATCTAGATTCTCCTTTTGTGTTGTAGAGGAATTTTAATCCAGGAACAAGCCAGCTGCTCTGGAAAGGAAATCACATCTGAAAACCTTCTAGGTCATTAGGATCCAGCTGCAAGGCAGACTTGCCATATGCCTTTAATTCCTCTTGTTAGAAAGCAGACATGGCCATAGTTCGTGTATACTTTAATCTCAAACGGTGTAGGTAAAATTAATTTGTAGAAGGAAGCAGCCATGCTTTTAAATGACATCTAATTGAGGGAGAGACAAAATGACATATCAGAGAAAGATCTGACAGAGTGAGTCAGAGATGGGACATGCCCAACTCCCGGGAGAACAGCACAGGATCGAAGCTATCTACGAGCAGTGCAGGGAGAGAGTCCGTGAGTAGGGAGTCAGTGCCCTGAGTACAGTGCAGTGGAGTTGAGTTTGTTCCTGAGTTCCTGTAGTTCAGCACAGGTCAGCAGAGCCAGTTGAAGCCAGAGAATGAGGAGCCAGGCGATCAGAACAAATTGCAAGAGTTAACTGGAGGCCAAACAGAGCAATTCAGTGAGAAGCTGAGATAAGCCAGATGGAATCAGTCAGCTTCAGCAGTACGCCTCCGAGATGACAGTTACATCTTGGAATAAAAGTTACTTTAGCATCTCATGCAGTTTCCCCTTTTTGTTCATATAGTGCCCCTCTTTTTATGAGCATCAGAATGCTATCTCTGGAGGAAGGAAATAGATCTGGGCAGGGAATGGGTCTGGAAAACCTGAAGAAAGAGTGGGCAGAGCAGAGGAGCAGTGTCCCGGGGCCCCGGAAACAAAGGATGGGATGAGTCACTGAACAAAAGAACTTGTTCTTTTTCTTTTCCTTTCTCATTTTAAAGAGGGAATATATGTTATTGTTATAAAATCAGAAAGGTACAAAAGAGATCGAATGGAAAAGAAGTTTCTATCCCACCAATCAGCATCTCAGCAGCATCCTAGCAGAAACCACAGAGATATTAATTCCTTGTGTGCCTCCAAGAGACACTGCGTGCATCCACTGGTGCATGTTGTGTATGTTCTACCGTGAGAGCCCACAAGCGAAGTATTCCACTTCACTGTCAATTATACAACTGAGACATTCCATGCCTGTTAATCTGGGGGCTACCCTACTCTCCTTGCATTATCTAGATATCTCCAATACTGTTGACCCGCCTTTACTGATTAATGTATAGGATACTCACAGCTACATTCTCTTCCAAACAGAACCACTATGCCCGTCTTATGCATATAAAATATTAATCACTCTTATAGTTTTATATATTCATAACATACCTGAAGGCACAAAGATTTTAATTTTGACAAATGCTGTGTATTTTGTCCATGGAGTTTACAGTGAGCCACATTCCCATTGTGTTGATTAAGAGCCCTGATCTATCTGCTTTAATACAGTGTGTAAGCAAGCACTTTGAGGGTCACTAATCAGAAAGATGAAAAAAAAGTACCTTACGTTAGCTTAATTTTATAGTTATGAGAAGATTTGTTAATTTTTCTTTTCCAAGTATATTTGTGTGCAGTTTTCAGACTTTGAAACTATTTATATTTTCCTCTCTGTGACTTGTTTTGCCCCTGTTTTCTATGTTGGTATTTTTGTTGGTATTGATTTTTTTTATTTATCTGCAAGAGTTTTAAAATTTTGATAAAATTACAACTTTCTGTTGCAGCATTTGCAAATATTTCTACAGTAGTTTGAGTTTTCTTTTCTCCTTAGGGTAAAAATGTTTTAATTTTTACATTGTCAGATA
Source organism: Rattus rattus (assembly GCF_011064425.1). Taxonomy (NCBI): domain Eukaryota; kingdom Metazoa; phylum Chordata; class Mammalia; order Rodentia; family Muridae; genus Rattus; species Rattus rattus. Next base: position 71,719,270 of record NC_046154.1, read on the forward strand.
CAATTCTTTCATGACTTACATATCATATGCACAGAAAGAGCCTCTCTATTCTAAAACCAAACACTATACATAGTTTATTTTTATGAAAATTTTCATTGTCATTTTCTCACATATGGTTTATAGCCTACATAAATATTTAAGATACAAAGTTAAATTTTTCTCTAATGTCTTTTAAAACAGACTTGACTGGGTATAACATTACATCAAGACTAACTAAAGGGGTATAACTTTCTATTGCTTGCTTGTACATAATTTTACATAGAAATTGCTTACAGTGAGCTCTATGATGTGTTAATATATTAATCTGTGTAGGAAAAGCAAGTGTTAATATATGAGTACATGCAAGGAAATCAACTTTTCCTTTGTAGTCAGATTATCTCTATTTTAAGTCCTATGCTAGTTGAATGCAGAAAACATTGTCAAAAGCCAACTTGAGCAAAGTTAGTTATTTTGAGGGTGAATACAAACTACCCAGAAACTTCTTTGGCCACTCTGTCCCTTCTGCATTTTAGGCCAGTTTCTCCTTGACTTTATGAGAGATGATGATGGTGGTGTTAGGAATCTCTGCTTTGAGCTAAGTGAAACTGGACATGGTCCTGAAGCATTGTGTTGCCAAGGTGAAGATGTCATCTAGGACTGACCTGCTCCTTTATAACCCTGGGATGTCCAGGGCAAAGTTCTCTTTCTGTGTTGACTCCTTTTCATAACAACTATCCCATTTCAGCTCTGGGACACTTGCTATCACATCTACTCACTCCAGACACTTGCAGAACCATTAGCGACTCTCCACACCTCAGAGCAGCCCAGAAATGAAGTGGTTTTTCTGCTGTGATAACCTAGAAGCAAATTTTAGCCTCTGTGTACCTGAACATTCTTTGAGCACCTCTGATGCCCATTGGTACACAAGATCTGAGCTTGTGTACCAGGACTTGTCACTTTTCAGAGCAATCACCAGGAAGCCAGGCTACAGATATCTAGGCAGAGATGTTCATCTATTCTAAGTTTCTGTCACATTTCCATTGAGTAAAGGGGTAGATTTGCTTTCCTTTCATTGTTTTCCTCTATAACTCTCCTTGAACAAATGCTCGATTTACAAATGTCTTCTGGATGAGTGAGATGAAATGATAGTGACATATAGCTCAGCAAATATTCTGAATTTTCAGTGTCTATAGTAAACAGTAGCCATTTAAGCCTTGTAAGGTAGAGTTTAAATTGTATTTTCTGAGGGTACTGCATTAATTATGTCCTCATTGCTGTAAAAATACTTCACAAAACATGGAGGAAGGGTTCGTTTCGGTGCACAGTTCAAAGGTACAGTCCAACACAGTAGGAAAGTTATGGAAGAAGAAGTCTGAGGCAAACTTTCACGTGGTGTCCACAGTCCGTAAGTAGAGAGTAGTAAATACTTGTGTTTAGCTCATTGTCTCCATCTTATTCAGTTCAGGACTCCAGTCCATGGGATGATGCTACTCAGGGATAAAGAGAGTATTTTCATATCAATTACTCCCTCACAGGCATGCCTAGGACAGAGATTTCTAGATGATTCTAGATTTTATCAAGTTCACAGTATTCAGCATAGATGGCATTGTTACAAGTAACTTTGGGAGCTTTGAGAGTTAATCATCACCGTCAACTTGACTGGATTTATAACCATCTAGGAGACTGACACATACCTACAGCTGTGTCTAGCAGATTAACTGGGAGGAGAAGACTTACCCTCAATGTAGGAAATACTATCCAAAGGGCCAGAAGTCCCGATGGAATAGAGAGAAAAGTCTGTGCTGAAGTAATTTGTTCCTTGAACAGACCTTGAAAACCTCAAATTTGTAAGTCCAGGGAAGGGACCTTACTATTATTTTTAAAGTAATGAATCTACAGTTTTGGGGGAAAAGATTGCTCTGATCTAGCAAGCTATCAAAGTGTCTAAATGATCATTTTTCCAACTGATCCAACACATTGAGTCCAGAGACAATCAGATGGGTTGGGTAGTGGAGTGGGGAAGGCTACCATGATAAGATCTCAATTTTATGTTTTATAGCACTGTGATGAAGGGAGACTCTATAAATTGAAGATCCTTTTCCCAGATTACTTAGGCCTATGTCAGGCTGACACAAAGCAAAACAAAATAAAACACACAAACAAACAAACAAACAAACAAACAAACAAAAACAAACATGACCATTAATCCTTGTCAACTAGAACCACCGATACATTACTATTAAACCATACCCCTTCCTTTCTGATTTATTCTCAAATCATCCTCAGGTTAATAGTAAAGCTATAATATAAAACACAATCAAATTCTAAAGTCCTACTGTCTTTAAGCAACAATTAAAAATGTGAAAATTCTTTTAAATATTCAGTTCTTTTAACTGTAGGTTTCTGTAAAAATAAAATAATAAGTTAGGAAATTCTTACCCCAAGAGCGAAGATGGCAATCACAGGGCAAAGTCACAATCAAATCAAACCAAAACCAAACTCTAACAGAAGAAATAGCTTAAAGCCTGAGGTCTGTAACTCATATTCTTGGTTTCAAAGAACCTAGCCAGCTTAATTTCTCCAGATTTCACCCACAGCACACATAGCTCTCCTATAGACTCGGGAGAGCTCCGCTCTACAATTGCTGCTCTTCTTGATGTTCACAATCCTGGCATCTCCAGGATGCTGGGGTCTCCAATGCAGTTCGATCTGTACCTTCACTGTTAGCTTCTCCTGTTCTCTCTTCAGGGACTTCAGCCCTACCGCACAGTGCCAAATCTCAGCTGCCCTCCATGTCCCCTTCACTCCTTCAAAGCCAGTACCACCTTGGAGACTCTCATATGTTACCAAGTTTAGCTGGTGTCATGAAGTACAGCCTAGGTTCCCTCTGGACTAGAACTCTGTGCGATGATCCCGAGGAAATACTTCAGAAACATTTCACATCATTGCTGCTCAACCTTTCTAAATCACCATCAACTAATCTGCTCCAGCTAATTAGTCTGAAATGTCTTAGTAAAACAAAAACGTTACTTCAGTGATCTCCTCTACTTATTCATAGCTTATTCTTCAGTGTCAGCTTACCAGAACCACTATTCTCAATTCAAAATATGACATAAACAGTCCTGATAGAGTTATTACTTCCTGCTGAAACTTTGTAAGCCAGGCTTCCATCATCTATAGTGCTCTCATAAAGCTCATTAAGATTTGAGTACTCTGGAGGGAATTGGAGGAGAGGAGGGGGGCAGAAGATGCCATTGGGATTCAAAGTAAATAAATAACTTAACAAAAAAAGGGGCTGGAGAGATGTCTCTGTGGTTAAGAGCACTGGCTACTCTTCTAGAGGTCCTGAGTTCAATTCCCAGGAACCGCATGGTAGTTTGTAACCATCTATAATGGGCTCTGATGCCCTCATCTAGTATATATATCTATATATCTATATATCTATATCTATATCTATATATCACTCATATAAATAAAATACACAAATAATTTTAAAATGAAAAAGAAGAAAACAAAGAAAAGATCTGAGTACTCAATGGCTTTATCATCCATAGTTCTAAACACTTCCACATTCTTCCCATAACCTTATAATCAGGTTGGCTACAACAATATCTATTCCTGGTAATAATTTCTATTATATTTTGGTTTCTATTGCCATGACAAAGACCACAATCAAAAATAACTTGGGGAGAAAAGGTTTTATTTGACTTACAGTTCTTGACTGAAGGAATTCAAGTCAGGAACTCAAGGCAGCAACCTGGAGAGAGGAGTTGAAAAAGTGCTGAGGTGATCTACTTACTATATTACTCCTCATGGCTTGATCAGTGTACTTTTTTATAGACCTCAGGACTACCTGTACAGAGGTAGCACTCTTTCTAATGTGCTGGGATCTCCTATATCAATCATATTTTTTTTTTAAAAAAAAAATGCCCTATAAACAAGTCTACAGGCAATCTGATAGAGGATTCTATGAACTGAGGTTTCTCTTCTTAGGTAACTCTAGGTTGTGTCAAGCTGACAAAACAAATAGCAAACAGATGAAAAACTAGGATAGAGTCAGTGAGTAATATTCAAATTAAAGAAAATTATATACATATAGTAGGATCAATTGTGCAAATATGTAAGCATGCCACATATTTCCTGAAGGCAAGCAAAATTGGTTTTAGCTTAACGTGATGTCACAGGAGGACTAGAACAAAACATGCCTATCATCACATTGATTAGGAAGTTGGATCAGAGCCGCTTGCATTAGTTACTTTTTCATGAACAGAAGCTCCTAAATTGGGAATCCGTGTGTCTAAAAAAACTCAAGGTCCTTGTCCCTGATTAGGTTTTAATTGATCAATAAAGAGCCAAAGGCCAATGGCTGGGCAGGCAGACTGAGATGGGACCTTTAGATTTGTGTGGGCTATGAACTGGGAAAGAGGAAGAGGAGTTTCGCCATGACTCAGGAGAGAAGGATGGGATGTAGGAGCTGCAGGAGAGAAAGCCAACTAGCTATGTAAGAATTTGGGTAAGTGTCCAGCGGCCACTTCCATGATTGGGCCTGGGGTAGTAGGGGAATGTTTAGGAATTTCAGGAGTACCAGTGAGGGGCATTTGCTAGCAAGGGAAGGTTTAGGAGTACCCAACTCTTGAGCTAGTCACGGTATGTCAAAATTAGCTTTGGTGTGTGTGTGTGTGTGTGTGTGTGTGTGTGTGTGTGTGTGTGTGTGTGTGTGTGTGTGTGTATTTCATTCTCAAATCCAGATTGTTCCTGGGTGGGTAAGCATGTGCGACATGCCAGGAGCCAAAGCACATAATGGCATGGAGACATAGCAGCAGGTAGTAGGCATGGCAACAAACTCAGGAAGAGGTGAGCTCATATCTTCAAAAGCAAGCATGAAGCAGAGAGTGTGAGCTAGAATTGAGGGACATTTCCTCATGTGATTCTGGACATGCTAAACTTCTCCAGTCAAAGCCATCAGATGGAGGCTAAGTGTTCAAATACCTGAATCTATGGAGAACATTCCCCTTTAAACCACCGCATGACACATTCTCTTAGAATTGGAATCTTCTTTTATGATTTGAGGAAACATCCAAAGGAAGATGAAAAACATCCATGGTCCTTCTTTACCATTTCATCTGCTCTTTCTTATTAGGCAAGGACGTCAAGAATAAACGTAGATGGTGGCATGAATAGAATCAAGAATAAAACCAAAACCAAAATTTCTTATCTCCAAAATGCATAAAAATAATGATATCAACATTGCCTAATGTTGTGAAAATAATGGAACATCATTATTAGATAGTGACCCACACAGTGACTGATATGTTATATGATTTGACTTTGTATTAATGGGTTGATATTCTGTGCATCTTGGACATGTTATTATGTTTTTTAACATTTCTTATATGCTCCAAGGTTTGATATAAATTAATGCACAAAATAGAGAAAAATTTTCCCCTTGGGGAACTTACAATGTAGACTTTGTTGAAAATCTGAACTCTAAAACTGCTTGCATCAAAACTACGTGAATCCTGTCTGTATTATTTTAGGAAACATTAAGATCACACATATCTATGTCATTTATTACTGAAATGTTTTCCTATCTCATTATAAAAGCTACTTAAGGACAAAAATTCCTTTTACATAAAGTCATTTCAGTTAATTTTAGGCAGTCCATTGGATTCAGACAAATAGACAGATCTACTCCAGATAACCGAGCACACCCCCCACATTGGTATTATTATTAAGACCCAATTTGATGTCAGAAGGTTTAGGTAGCTTTTCCCTACCAGCTTCCCTTCTTACCTATCTCAGGCTGCTTCACTACTCTTGGGCAACACTCTGGCATATAGCTCATGGTGTCTCCAAAATCATGGCATCTCCAATGCAACCCAGGCTTCATTTCCGAGGCTTCACACAATGGCCCTCTAGGTCTCTATGCAGGGACTTGGCTGCCTTACGTTCTTGGCTTCAGTGGCTATCTGCAACCATGGAGATAGATTCTGTAACTCCTTAACTCTGAAGTCAGAGCTACATGGATGACACTATTAAGTTTGATTGCCCAATAGCAATGGTTTCTGTCTCCTTTGACTTACATCGGTAACAGTTTTTCTTTCTTTCTAGAAGCAGAAAATTCCTTAGGAGTTTGCCTCTCACAAGGTGGAAGCTTATCTGGGTGGGGTTTTCCCCTGAGGCCACCTCTCCCTTTATTCCAGTGTAGATTTGATCCCTTAGTGATAGTGGGTGTGTTCCTAACAATTGCAACCCTCTTCTAGCACGAACATTGGCTTGATCATCGTGCCAGTATGCCTTTCCTCTACAAACCATTTTATATTTCTTGCTGTCACATTTTTCATGGTAGATCTGCATAAGAGTGGTTACTAGTAACTGTAGAATAGAGTTTATATTACATTGTCTTTAAATCTCCTTCATCATAAACAAATCAGTCTATTATTTTTTAGTTTAGGCTAGGGTAAATTTCTTACAACATAGGCAGAAATCAGTCTCATATATTGTCTGTCTGTTTTCCTTCTTTCCTTCCTTTCTTCCTTCCTTCCTTCCTTCCTTCCTTCCTTCCTTCCTTCCTTCCTTCTTTCCTTCCTTCTTTTCTTTTTTACCAAACTATCACGGAAATGGCCTCAAGCCTAGTTGTTAATATCTCTTCCCCTTGGAAACTTCTTGAGATGAGTCTCCATAGTCCACATTGCCCTCAGCACTACTTTCTTTCATCCTACAAGGATGACCATTTAAGTCTCACTTACAACATTCAAGGGCTTTATCTTCTACACTCTTCGAAAACAAAGAAACCAAAACCAAAACCAAAAAACCAAAACCAAATCCAAAACCCAAAACCAAAAACAATAAAACAAACCCCAGTGAGGTCAGATCCGGTAGCAACCTCTGTCTTGGTTAATTTCCTGTTACTCTGATAAAACAACTTATAGAAGTCAAGGCAACTTAAAGAAGGAGGGGGTGTATTTTGGACTTAAGATTTCAATGGGATAAGAGTCCATCTCCATCACAGCTGTAGAGAATTGCAACAAGTAGCAGGCATGGGGGCAGAACCAGCAGAGAGCTGGCCCCTTGAACTGTAGACAGGAAACAAACAACTATAGATGTTTAAACCGAGTCTGAAACCTTAGAGCCTACCACCAGTCACAGACTTTCTCTAGCATGGTCACACTTCCTAAACCTACCCGAACAGTGTCAATGATTAGAGACTAACTATTCAAATGCCCGAGCCTATAGGGACATTCTCTTCCAATACATCACAGAGTGTTGGAAGATGTTGGACCCACCAGACATTACTTAAAAACTTCAGAATAGAACCAGTAAAGGAGTCAGAGAGGACTCATGTACCTCCTACCGCATGTTGTAAGCAGCACTTCTCGGAGTACATCTTAACTACAGAGCAGCTGCTCCAGGGAGGCCATGTCTGATACTTCCAGAACAGTCAGCCCTTATAATTTGTTTTCTCTCCATTGTAAAACTTTGATCCAAATTGTTTTTTCTTTTCCAAGAGACACATTTGAGACCAAACAAAATGCTACTTGATGATGCTGTGAGTCTGTGGACTGTGTGTCTACTTTGTTTTAGCAAGTGGTAGAACGTGCTAAAAGGAATGGGCCAGAGATGAATTTGGGGTTCAATAGAAGTGTTTGATAAGCAAATCCATTGACTGGAATAGTGTTTTGTGGGCCTTCTGGAATCCCCAGCAGACTTTTTGAACTTGTTCCTTGTGATATTAAATATTCTATCTTAGCACTTAACAAGAAAGTCCGGTGTTTCCTGCCTGGTCTCCAGGGACCCTCTTGTCTCCCGGCTTTTGTGAAAGAAGTTTGATCCTGCACATTTGTCATGAATGTGGGCGACCAGTTCTGATCAAGTTCTATCGCGGTCTCTGTCATGTAGAAAAAGTCTTGGGAACCAGTTTGAAGGGAATGTGGAGGATTCCTCCTCCTTTGGAAAGACATGGTTGTGCTTTCCTGTGGTAAGGACTGTCTCCTGCTGACTTTGGTGCTTTTCTCTATATGGACATAAGCATATGTGTGTACATATATACTGCCTTGTCCATTGTTTGCTTTATTCACCTCTCAATAGGCAGACACTCTGTTATACAGAGTAGCTGTCCTGTCTCTTACCCTGGAGATAGGTCTATTCAAGTGAGCATCTTCAAGAGATGCTGACAGTCTTGTGCTCAAAGTGAGGTTCATCTGAGTGGCTCAGACCCTTTCAAACCTGGCCAGTCCCAGCTAGTCTAAACCACCCCTGCTCAAAGGTCTCTCTTTCCCAGTCCATTCGCCTCTGTCTGATTAGGAAAGGGAAGTAGTCAGTCAGATGACTCAGAGTTCCAGGAAGTACTTTAACAGTGGGGACAGTAAGAGGGAAGACATTATAATTGTATCTAGTAAAAATGCATAGTATGTTTATTGGATTAAATTGAAAGAGAAAGTTAATACAATGCAAAATATGCTGGCAGGGGAGGGAGGAGGGAGAAAATGGGAATAATCCATGGAGGTTCAAAGAAAAGATGCATCAGATGTAGTTGCATTGTCTACCTGAATTTATCAATGGTAACAATTTAAGAGAATGTCTCTATTAGCTTCTTCTTGTTGTTATTGTAACCGTGTAATATGCATTGCTACAGGCTTAATAGCTTAAAGAGCAAGACTTTAACTTCTTTGGTTCTGTATTGAGAAGGTCTATATACATGTCCTTGTAAAATGTGACGAATCTGTGTGTCTAGGACAGCAATTCTCAATCTATGGGTTGCAACCCCTTTTGAGGTCAAATATCAGATATCTTGCATATCAAATATTTAAGGTAAAATTAATAATTAGCAAATAACTCCTTAGCTATTAAGGAGCAATGACATAATTTTATGGTTTTAGGTCATCACAGAATGAAGACTTGCATTAAAGGGTGGCAGCACTGGGAAGGATGAGAACAACTACTCTAGGGAATATGGGTAAAAACCCATTTCCTTGTTTGTTTTCATTTTTAAAGGTCATTTACTTTTCTTGACTTACAGGCTACCTCCACCATCTTGAAAGCAACTGTAGAGGGTGTGTGAATCTTTTATGACATATGTTTTTCTGATAGCCTTTAACTCTTCCCTGTCATTGTGCCATGCTATTAATAAGCTCTGGAATAATCTGTTACTATTTAGGTCAGCTGATTAGCATCTTTAACACTCTCTTCTACCTCAATTATATATTATTATTAAGAAACAGCCTTTAAAAGATCTAGACACACGAGGATGGAGTGGTTTTGAAGGAGGAATAGTATGCTGACCCACCAATGCATTTCAAATGGATAAGAGCCTACACTGGAGTTTCTGCAGGGTGGGGACTCCTAGGAAAGGAACCCTATATGACTGGAACTTCTAATTTACATAAAGAAGTGATGGTGACAAAGGTGACCATCTTAGGTTGTGTTTTATCAGCCTGTTATTTTAGTAATCTTACTTTTTGTCAAATAGTATCTTCTTGTTTTTATTTGCATTTCCCTGATGATCAATGAGACTGAACACATCATTATGTGTTGATCTTTAGAGACCTTTTCTCCCATGAATGTTGGGGAGTCATTTGGGGGCTGTATAGTTTAGTGTCACAAAACAGTATGCCTCAGAGGAGAAAATGTTTTAGTTAAGCAATTGTAATATATATATATATATATATATATATATATTGTAATATAGATATATATATATTTGCTAAGAACTTTAGATTAAAAAGAACAAAATAATACTTTAGGTAATAATTTTAACATATAAAATGGACTAAGTTATGGAAATTTGGATGACATCAGTTCAGCTATTAATATGACTATGAGTGTCTTGCCAAGACAATTGAGAACTACCTAGATGAAAAGGGAGTACAGCTGCACACGCAGTCAGTTCATTCATAGTTGATGTGCTTAGGCTTATTCCAGACATAACCACGTTCACAGAAATTCTAAAAGGTGCCCCTTCCATGAGCTGTGTGCTCATCTTCAGATTTAATCGGTTGACTATACTTATCCTCTATAATTTCACAGGGGTGGGGGAACTAACCTTACTCTAGCATCCTTAGAATGGGGAGCACATTTGCAGCTGGCAGTATTGTGGTCATACTACCCAAGTTAGGAAGATAAATCTGGCCATAAAGCTGCACTGAAATGGACACTAGGAGTGTCAGAGGGGGCCCTAGAAGCCTGAGTAGGAAACCTAATGACCATCATAACAAGTACTATAAGGAGCAAGCAAAACGAGGCATAGTGTATTTGTATAATTCTGTGGGCAGGATATCAGTCCCTGTGACAGCAGCTGGACATTACTCCAGAGCGTGGCTCATGGTGGCACCATGATGTAGACCAACTTGCAAGACAGGAAAGTTTTTTTCGTTGGGAGCCAGGCTACGCAGTCTGGTCAACAATCCAAGCCATGTAAACACAGCGAGAGTCTAAGAAAGTTGCTTCTTTTGATTAGCAGCAGCCGTCTCTCTCTAAAGCAAGAGTTCTGCCCCATGTCCCTTGTCATGCAGTCAGAAAGCTCTTCAGCAACGCTGACATTTGTAGGAGGAGTGTACTCATTTAGTTTCTGCAGCCTACCCAGAGGGTGCTGTCATATTTTTCTGCAGAGAAGCTGCCACACTGCTGAGGTCCTTGTCCAGGGTCACACTGTGCAACAAGGTTACAGTAGAACTGGCATCCGGAGAGTGTGCCTGTTCTCTGTTTGGTTCACTGGCTCATCGTGGAGGCCTTTGGAGACAGAAGCAAGAAAATGTATTGCCAGACAGTAGCCAGAGAATTCTGAGGCAGGTGGTAACCTGTTCTGTTAGAGGTAGGCAGCTTCATACAGGAGAGTTGGGCCTCATTGTTTTCTGGAACAAAAAACAAAGACCACACCTATTAAGTGGTTCTTGCAAGTCTCTGTCTTGGCTTCCATTTTTTTCTTTAACATTTTTAAGATGCCTGTAAACTGTTTCCTACTGCAATCATCGCTGAAGGAAAGGGACAGCCTGCGATCTCATGGCCAAGTATGGAAACAGGTCCAACGTTTCTTGTCAGACATTTGAAAAAAAATCTTCCTGAGGCCCTTATGCATGAAATGCACTTCAGATACACACTTTAAATAGTTAAGATGGGCATGTATATTTGTGTATGAGATGTGAGCACTCTGAATCTCTTTTCCTAGCAGAACTTAGAAACAATTCAAATGAATGGCAGTGGTAAGTTAAGAGTTGGTTGAAATTGCAGAAATGGAACTCTATGCAGCCACTGAAAACACTGGAGCATGATGGGAGCTGTAAAACTCCAGCCCATAAGCCAAGTTAGTCCACTACCTTTATTTGAAGTGAATTTAATAGGAGCGTGACTATGTCCACTTATTGGCATACTATCCATGGCTACTTTGTGAGTACAACAGCAGAAGTGACAGAATTGCCTGATTGGCTTTCTGTATTTCTATCCTCATTGTTTGGATCTGTCACTGCACGTGGGACATTATGGAATTTTAGTTCACCACCATGGTCTTAAAGGCTGCAACATCAGTGCTTATTTAAAAGGCTGAATAATTTATCAACCAATAGTTTGATCTTAACTGAAGCATAAAGATTTCTCACTGGTCATTCACCTAGAGAGCTCCAAAGAGCTAAGCCACACTGGGAGAGCAGGACTTGTTCTTTTCCTCAGTGTTGACCTCCTCTCTTTCTTTGTTTTGTCAACAATGAATATCGAGAAAAAGCACCGAGGACAAGCAGGATGGAGACTGACAGAAGGGTCCTTACTTGACTGACAGTGTCATAAGGAGCGTTCATATATTCACTAATGTTGGGGAAAATGTATTTACTATTATCAATTCATTCAGAAAACTCCAGTTGGTGTTTTGATGGCATTCAGTACTTTTCATACAAGTACATGTAATGCACTTTAAGCACATCCCCCAAGCTCCATGCCTTTCTGTCTCACTCTGGTGTTTAGTTGCCAAGGTCCAAACACACTGGCTACCTGTTACAGTCCTCTTTGCTCCAACTGCTGCCTCTTTGGTTTTCCTATGGTCCTCCACATAGATTGTCCAGTGGCCCCATATTCCCATATGAGATTCCTTGTTAGGGAGAAATCAAATGATCTCAACTCCCTTCCCTCGGTGTCCTACAGGAAACATTATTGAAGACCCCTTCAGAACATCACTAGGCTGACCAATGCCTCCCATGAACAGGATGTCTTTCCTGTTTCTCTTGCTGAGCAAGAATGGATGGCTTGTGCATGCCTTTGAATTTTCCAAATGGTTGTGGATTGCTGGAAAACTCTTATACATGCTTTTGAGGCCTGAGGTTTCCAGAAAACTTTTCTCCCTTGTATAGGATCTGAGACTGTATCTCTCTGCTATCCCCTCTGAGAAGGAGTGAGTTGGTGCAAACACAAGAAACCACCTCCAAACAAGGTTTCTGGGAAAATGTCTCAAATGTCTGTTCCTTGCACATGAGCGAGCAACTCAGATCTCCTCCAGTATGCTTCTTCCTGAAGCCTAATTTAATAGACTATAGTACTCTTTTTTAACAATTTCCCGTTTATAAGTAGCATATATTACATATGTGATTAAATTATATATAAAATTCTGTTGGTTTTTAAATGTCTATTCTAAATCTTTTCAGTTGTTCTCAGCATTCCTGTCTATAAAATGGGCAAGACTACACAGCATGATTCCTCCCCACAGGGCAACTGTTAGTATATTTGTTTGAAAATGTCAGGCCGACTGCGTCTGAGACACCGCACCTGAAGGGACCGACCGCATAAACAGTTCTCTGCACCCAAATCCCGTGGGAGGGAGAGCTAAACCTTCAGAGAGGCGGACACGCCTGGGAAACCAGAAGAGACTGCACGCTGCACACAGTACTGACCCCAGAGGAAAACAAAAGCTATCTGGAACCCTGGTGCACGGAACCTCCCGGAAGGGGCGGCGCAGATCTTCCTGGCTGCTGAGGCCGTGGAGAGCTCATAGGCAACACCCCGCGAGCAAACTTGAGCCTGGGGACCACAGGTAAGACAAACTTTTCTGCTACAAACGACTTGCCTGGTGATCTCGGGTCACACAGAGGCGGAGTTCCTCTGGGGCCGGACACTTCCGGTGTTTGGCCAGACTCCCGGACCAGCGGAGGATCCCTGCCTTCAGCAGCTCTCTGCTCCCAGGCCCCCCGGAGGGAAGTTCTGGCCGCCTGGTCGGGCGGGCACTCCTGAGGCAGCAGAGCGGAGGAGACCACCAACGCCGCCCACCCCTGCCCACATCCCTGGCCCAGGAGGATACTGTATACGGCCTCTGGGTACCCGTAGAGGAGGGGCCAGGAGCAGCAGATCCACTGCGTCTGAGACACCGCACCTGAAGGGACCGACCGCATAAACAGTTCTCTGCACCCAAATCCCGTGGGAGGGAGAGCTAAACCTTCAGAGAGGCGGACACGCCTGGGAAACCAGAAGAGACTGCACGCTGCACACAGTACTGACCCCAGAGGAAAACAAAAGCTATCTGGAACCCTGGTGCACGGAACCTCCCGGGAAGGGCGGCGCAGATCTTCCTGGCTGCTGAGGCCGTGGAGAGCTCATAGGCAACACACCGCCAGCAAACTTGAGCCTGGGGACCACAGGTAAGACAAACTTTTCTGCTACAAACGACTTGCCTGGTGAACTCAAGACACAGGCTCACAGGAACAGCTGAAGACCTGTAGAGAAGAAAAACCACGCCCAAAGCAGAACACTCTGTCCCCTATAACTGGCTGAAAGAAAACAGGAAAACAGGTCTACAGCACTCCTGAAACACAGGCTTATAAGACAGTCTAGCCACTGTCAGAAATAGCAGAACAAAGTAACACTAGAGATAATCTGATGGCGAGAGGCAAGCGCAGGAACCCAAGCAACAGAAACCAAGACTACATGGCATCATCGGAGCCCAATTCTCCCACCAAAGCAAACACGGAATATCCAAACACACCAGAAAAGCAAGATCTAGTTTCAAAATCATATTTGATCATGATGTTGGAGGACTTCAAGAAAGACATGAAGAACTCCCTTAGAGAAACACAGGAAAACATAAATAAACAAGTAGAAGCCTACAGAGAGGAATTAAAAAAATTCCTAAAAAGAATTCCAGGAAAATATAAATAAACAAGTAGAAGCCCATAGAGAGGAGTCACAAAAATCCCTAAAAGAATTCCAGGAAAACATAAATAAACAAGTAGAAGCCCATAGAGAGGAGTCACAAAAATCCCTGAAAGAATTCCAGGAAAACACAATCAAACAGTTGAAGGAATTAAAATGGAAATAGAAGCAATCAAGAAAGAACACATGGAAACAACCCTGGATATAGAAAACCAAAAGAAGAGACAAGGAGCTGTAGATACAAGCTTCACCAACAGAATACAAGAGATGGAAGAGAGAATCTCAGAGCAGAAGATTCCATAGAAATCATTGACTCAACTGTCAAAGATAATGTAAAGCGGAAAAAAGCTACTGGTCCAAAACATACAGGAAATCCAGGACTCAATGAGAAGATCAAACCTAAGGATAATAGGTATAGAAGAGAGTGAAGACTCCCAGCTCAAAGGACCAGTAAATATCTTCAACAAAATCATAGAAGAAAACTTCCCTAACCTAAAAAAGAGATACCCATAGGCATACAAGAAGCCTACAGAACTCCAAATAGATTGGACCAGAAAAGAAACACCTCCCGTCACATAATAGTCAAAACACCAAACGCACAAAATAAAGAAAGAATATTAAAAGCAGTAAGGGAAAAAGGTCAAGTAACATATAAAGGCAGACCTATCAGAATCACACCAGACTTTTCGCCAGAAACTATGAAGGCCAGAAGATCCTGGACTGATGTCATACAGACCCTAAGAGAACACAAATGCCAGCCCAGGTTACTGTATCCTGCAAACTCTCAATCAACATAGATGGAGAAACCAAGATATTCCATGACAAACCAAATTTACACAATATCTTTCTACAAATCCAGCACTACAAAGGATAATAAATGGTAAAGCCCAACATAAGGAGGCAAGCTATACCCTAGAAGAAGCAAGAAACTAATCGTCTTGGCAACAAAACAAAGAAAAGAAAAGCACACAAACATAACCTCACATCCAAATATGAATACAACCGGAAGCAATAATCACTATTCCTTAATATCTCTCAACATCAATGGCCTCAACTCCCCAATAAAAAGACATAGATTAACAAACTGGATACGCAACGAGGACCCTGCATTCTGCTGCCTACAGGAAACACACCTCAGAGACAAAGACAGACACTACCTCAGAGTGAAAGGCTGGAAAAGAACTTTCCAAGCAAATGGTCAGAAGAAGCAAGCTGGAGTAGCCATTCTAATATCAGATAAAATCAATTTTCAACTAAAAGTCATCAAAAAAAGATAAGGAAGGACACTTCATATTCATCAAAGGAAAAATCCACCAAGATGAACTCTCAATCCTAAATATCTATGCCCCAAATACAAGGGCACCTACATACGTAAAAAGAAACCTTACTAAAGCTCAAAACACACATTGCACCTCACACAATAATAGTAGGAGATTTCAACACCCCACTCTCATCAATGGACAGATCATGGAAACAGAAATTAAACAGAGACGAGACAGACTAAGAGAACTCATGAGCCAAATGGACTTAACGGATATTTATAGAACGTTTCTACCCTAAAAGCAAAAAGGATATACGTTCTTCTCAGCTCCTCATGGTACTTTTTCCAAAATTGACCATATAATTGGTCAAAAAACGGGCCTCAACAGGTACAGAAAGATAGAAATAATCCCATGCGTGCTATCGGACCACCACGGCCTAAAACTGGTCTTCAATAACAATAAGGGAAGAATGCCCACATATACGTGGAAATTGAACAATGCTCTACTCAATGATAACCTGGTCAAGGAAGAAATAAAGAAAGAAATTAAAGACTTTTTAGAATTTAATGAAAATGAAGATACAACATACCCAAACTTATGGGACACAATGAAAGCTGCGCTAAGAGGAAAACTCATAGCGCTTAGTGCCTGCAGAAGGAAACAGGAAAGAGCATATGTCAGCAGCTTGACAGCACACCTAAAAGCTCTAGAACAAAAAGAAGCAAATACACCCAGGAGGAGTAGAAGGCAGGAAATAATCAAACTCAGAGCTGAAATCAACCAAGTAGAAACAAAAAGGACCATAGAAAGAATCAACAGAACCAAAAGTTGGTTCTTTGAGAAAATCAACAAGATAGATAAACCCTTGGCCAGACTAACGAGAGGACACAGAGAGTGTGTCCAAATTAACAAAATCAGAAATGAAAAGGGAGACATAACTACAGATTCAGAGGAAATTCAAAAAATCATCAGATATTACTATAAAAGCCTATATTCAACAAAACTTGACAATCTGCAGGAAATGGACAATTTCCTAGACAGATACCAGGTACCGAAGTTAAATCAGGAACAGATAAACCAGTTAAACAACCCCATAACTCCTAAGGAAATAGAAGAAGTCATTAAAGGTCTCCCAACCAAAAAGAGCCCAGGTCCAGACGGGTTTAGTGCAGAATTCTATCAGACCTTCATAGAAGACCTCGTACCAATATTATCCAAACTATTCCACAAAATTGAAACAGATGGAGCACTACCGAATTCCTTCTATGAAGCCACAATTACTCTTATACCTAAACCACACAAAGACCCAACAAAGAAAGAGAACTTCAGACCAATTTCCCTTATGAATATCGATGCAAAAATACTCAATAAAATTCTGGCAAACCGAATCCAAGAGCACATCAAAACAATCATCCACCATGATCAAGTAGGCTTCATCCCAGGCATGCAGGGATGGTTCAATATACGGAAAACCATCAACGTGATCCATTATATAAACAAACTGAAAGAACAAAACCACATGATCATTTCATTAGATGCTGAGAAAGCATTTGACAAAATTCAACACCCCTTCATGATAAAAGTCCTGGAAAGAATAGGAATTCAAGGCTCATACCTAAACATAGTAAAAGCCATATACAGCAAACCAGTTGCTAACATTAAACTAAATGGAGAGAAACTTGAAGCAATCCCACTAAAATCAGGGACTAGACAAGGCTGCCCACTCTCTCCCTACTTATTCAATATAGTTCTTGAAGTTCTAGCCAGAGCAATAAGACAACAAAAGGAGGTCAAGGGGATACAGATCGGAAAAGAAGAAGTCAAAATATCACTATTTGCAGATGATATGATAGTATATTTAAGTGATCCCAAAAATTCCACCAGAGAACTACTAAAGCTGATAAACAACTTCAGCAAAGTGGCTGGGTATAAAATTAACTCAAATAAATCAGTAGCCTTCCTCTACACAAAAGAGAAACAAGCAGAGAAAGAAATTAGGGAAATGACACCCTTCATAATAGATCCAAATAATATAAAGTACCTCAGTGTGACTTTAACCAAGCAAGGGAAAGATCTGTACAATAAGAACTTCAAGACTCTGAAGAAAGAAATTGAAGAAGACCTCAGAAGATGGAAAGATCTCCCATGCTCATGGATTGGCAGGATTAATATAGTAAAAATGGCCATTCTACCAAAAAAAAGCGATCTACAGATTCAATGCAATCCCCATCAAAATACCAATCCAATTCTTCAAAGAGTTAGACAGAACAATTTGCAAATTCATCTGGAATAACAAAAAACCCAGGATAGCTAAAACTATCCTCAACAATAAAAAAAAGGACTTCAGGGGGGAATCACTATCCCAGATCTCAAGCAGTATTACAGAGCAATAGTGATAAAAACTGCATGGTATTGGTACAGAGACAGACAGATAGACCAATGGAACAGAATTGAAGACCCAGAAATGAACCCACACACCTATGGGCACTTGATTTTTGACAAAGGAGCCAAAACCATCCAATGGAAAAAAGATAGCATTTTCAGCAAATGGTGCTGGTTCAACTGGAGGTCAACATGTAGAAGAATGCAGATCGATCCATGCTTATCACCCTGTACAAAGCTTAAGTCCAAGTGGATCAAGGACCTCCACATCAAACCAGATACACTCAAACTAATAGAAAAAAAACTAGGGAAGCATTTGGAACACATGGGCACTGGAAAAAATTTCCTGAACAAAACACCCATGGCTTATGCTCTAAGATCAAGAATCGACAAATGGGATCTCATAAAACTGCAAAGCTTCTGTAAGGCAAAGGACACTGTGGTTAGGACAAAACG
This sequence comes from Rattus rattus, assembly GCF_011064425.1. NCBI lineage: Eukaryota > Metazoa > Chordata > Mammalia > Rodentia > Muridae > Rattus > Rattus rattus. The sequence continues at coordinate 71,737,470 of NC_046154.1, forward strand.
GCAACCAACAGATTGGGAAAAGATCTTTACCAATCCTACAACAGATAGAGGGCTTATATCCAAAATATACAAAGAACTGAAGAAGTTAGACAGCAGGGGGAGGCAAATAACCCTATTAAAAAATGGGGTTCAGAGCTAAACAGAGAATTCACAGCTGAGGAATGCCGAATGGCTGAGAAACACCTAAAGAAATGTTCAACATCTTTAGTCATAAGGGAAATGCAAATCAAAACAACCCTGAGATTTCACCTCACACCAGTGAGAATGGCTAAGATCAAAAACTCAGGTGACAGCAAATGCTGGCGAGGATGTGGAGAAAGGGGAACACCTCCATTGTTGGGTGGGGTTGCAGACTGGTACAACCATTCTGGAAATCAGTCTGGAGGTTCCTCAGAAAATTGGACATTGAACTGCCTGAGGATCCAGCTATACCTCTCCTGGGCATATACCCAAAAGATGCCCCAACATATAAAAAAAAAAGACACGTGGCTCCACTATGTTCATCGCAGCCTTATTTATAATAGCCAGAAGCTGGAAAGAACCCAGATGCCCTTCAACAGAGGAATGGATACAGAAAATGTGGTACATCTACACAATGGAATACTACTCAGCTATCAAAAAACAATGACTTTGTGAAATTCAGAGGCAAATGGTTGAACTGGAAACTATCATCCTGAGTGAGCTAACCCAATCACAGAAAGACATACATGGCATGTACTCATTGATAAGTGGCTATTAGCCCAAATGCTTGAATTACCCTAGATGCCTAGAACAAATGAAACTCAAGACGGATGATCAAAATGTGAATGCAGATCGCTCATGAGAGACACAGCCAGAATACAGCAAATACAGAGGCGTATGCCAGCAGGAAACCACTGAACTGAGAACAGGACCCCTGTTGAACAATCAGAGAAAGAACTGGAAGAGCTTGAAGGAGCTCGAGACCCCATATGTACAGCAATGCCAACCAACCAGAGCTTCCAGGGACTAAGCCACTACCCAAAGACTATACATGGACTGACCCCGGACTCTGACCTCATAGGTAGCAATGAATATCCTAGTAAGAGCACCAGTGGAAGGGGAAGCCCTGGGTCCTGCTAAGACTGAACCCCCAGTGAACTAGACTGTGGGGGAGAGGGCAGCAATGGGGGGAGGGGTGGGAGGGGAACACCCATAAGGAAGGGGAGGGGGAGGGGATGTTTGCCCGGAAACTGGGGAAAGGAATAACATTCAAATGTATATAAGAAATACCTCAAGTAATAAAAAAAAAAAAAAAAAAAAAAAAAAGAAAATGTCAGGCCTATTTTAAAAGGAAATACTCAGAAACACGAGCCCATTCACTTCCTTCATGTTTTATAGCACTATTTTTTTTCCTGGTGGATATAAAGAGCAGCATCAACTGAGATTAAATTCCTCCAACTTACTTCTTGCTTCCAACTCAAGCCAATTACTTGAACAGCACAAGCAGAGAAAAGCTGACACAAGAAACTGGACAAGGTCTGTGTCTCCAGTGCTCTGAGGGGAGAGCAATAAGTAAGGTGTTCTGCACAGCTCAATAATTTGCACCACAGGAAAGCCGTACTTCCAAGGGCAGGCAATATGTCTGCAGCATCCTCCTGGAGGAAGAAGGGCCAGGAGCTCATCTTTATGGCTTGAGGCTTGAAAGCTGCTTAACTGGGCGGAACGCCACCTCCTTGCCATCAAAGCTGTCCACCTGGCAGTGAATCTCAATGAGACAGCTGACTGGCTCAGCGTACAAGTTGCCTTGCCAAGGGGATGAGAACGTAACCAGAAGGTCTTTCAGGAAATCTGTTTAGGATGTGGGGGATGAAGAGGAAGAGAAGGATCAATTCTTCCCTTGTGTGAGGTGAAGGAGAAGGAGTCCTGCCTGCCTGCTCTTTGCTTCACAAACCAGTTGAAGCTTTGCAGAGCCCTTTGCTTGCTCGGTCCTAAATTCTGTTATTTTTAGAGTCCAGTGGTAGTGTCAAGCAGTAAGTGCCATTCTTTGAAAATAAGATATGGATGTTGGCTCAATTCAAAGAATGAAGGTAAGAAGGGACTTGAAAATCATTCTCACTAGGCTGGTTTTGGTGCTGAATACAAGTATTCCCAGCACTCTGGAGAATGAAATGAAAGGATCATGACTTCTTATACAGCATGGAATACATAGCAAGTGTCTGTTTCAAATATCCAAACCAAAACAAGCAAACAAGAAACTATTCTTCTGTGAGACGATTACAAATACCAACAACGGTCTTATAGGAAAGACACAAAGCTATTTTCACACTGCTAGCTTAAAAAATTAAGTTAGGAAACATAATGAATTGTTTCTCTTTCCCAAAGGTTTAGAATTATGAACCAAGTCATTAAGAAAATTTGTATTTTATACTACATGCTACATGCCCGTTACCAGATCTGTCACTTCATGCAAATGCTTGCTTTCACACCACTGACCTTGAGAATTTACAGGTGGGTATTCATCTTCATCAAAACAAAACAAAATTAGGCAACTTTTATAAACTGCCCCTAAGCATACAGTTATCGAGAAACCCACGATTCGACTCCTCTTTTCTCTTACTCCAGATCCCAGAACCTTATCTACTGGTTTGCAAACATTTGTGACCAAAGCTCTTTATGACACAGTGAACATCAGGGTTGCAGAAATAGTACTGGGAATGCACATTGCGAGTGGGGTCAGTGACTGTCAGGCTCTCTTACATTTCCGTGCCATTTGTTTCTCTTGGCCTTGTAGTTCCCCTTGAGGATCTCTGGTGTTCTACCCTTCAGAATTAACTGAGTCTCTAGCACAATTAAGTTCGCAGTGTAGTACTCTGAGTTTGTGCTCTGGCTTCTAGTGGTAGAAGAGGCAAAGATGACAAAGAATAAAATCTGGGCGTAATCTTCGGAAAATCATATAAGTTATGAAAAATAGTTCAGTTCTTCTTTTTGCCTTGGCAACTGTGAAAAGTACTCAATTTATTCAAACAATATATATATATGTATATATATATATACATATATATATATATGATAGTTCTTTCAACACTCTTTATAGAATTACCTTCCATTAGTTTGAAATTGAGAAATGAGATTCAGAAACAACATTAAAATGAAATGGAAGGGTTTGAAACTTGTGGGTTGAATATCTAAAAGCAAATGTACTCAGTCTACATCACTCAGAAATGCTTAATAGATCAGAGGGTGGATGAGGACAAAGTCCCAGGTTATTTCAGAAAGCGTTCATGTAGGTTAGCATGTGACAAGTGATTTTTATCATTGCTCTGAAAATACAGGACAAAAACAATGCAAGGAAGAAGGGATTTATTTTGACTGGCATTTGAATGATACTGTCCATCATGGCAGAAAGTCATGGCAACAGGAGATGGAGGCAGCTGGTCTCATTGCTTCTGCAGTCAGAAGGAGAAAGAGATGAATGCCGGTGCTAAGCTCCCTTTCTCTTTTATCATTCAGTATGGATGAGAGAATAGTGTCCTTCACATGAAAGGTGAATCTTCCCATCTAGGTTAGCCCAATCTGAAAGCTCCCTCACAGACACACCCATAGATTTGTCTTCCAGATTATTCTAGATCTTGTTAAGTAGACAATTTCTAGATCCTGTTAGTAAGAAAGTCAGCATCAGGCATCACAGAGGTCAGAAAATGAAGTTCTGTTTTTCTGTGTGTGAATATAGACAATAGAACTTAGTTTTGCTATTAAAATTGCAGAAAAATGCATACATGTGCATTTCATAGTTAGCTTTAGTTTATAACTTTACGCAATATAGAATCACCTGGGAATAGAGTTTCAATGAGGGATTGCTTACATTGGATTAGTCTGTGGACTTGTTTGTTTGTGGGAGACTGTCTTAAACCAATAGAAAAAGTCTAAGTTCACTGTGGGCTGTATCATTCCCTAGGCAAGAATCCTGAGCTATGTGGAGTTGTGCAATGACCATGAATACCTCAGAGAGTAAATATTTTCCAGGCTGTTCAAGGGACATTTGGAAGACCTACAGTAAACAAAGTAATGGAACTCTTCTGACAGTAATGTTGAATGCCGTTAAAGCCTTACTTTGCTGAAATATGGGACAGTTTTCATGAATTCTTCATTGTAGACTCTTTAGCAGCTTGCGGCATTAGATTTCTGGTCTTTGGTGAGGCTTACAATGCCTGTGGAGGCTGTGTACTGACAAGAGAGAAGCAAGCTTGTATTCTGAATTGAGCAAGGGCAGCAAAATGAGCTAGGGCTTTGTATCTGCTCCTAACAGTGCAACAGTTATGCAAATGAAGAGCCCAACGTTTCACTAAACCCATGCCAGAAATCTTGTCCCACACTACAACAAATGTTGAATCTGCAAAGAGCCTCTGCAGAAGAAAACCAATATGCTATTGTTGGAATACATGTCTTTGGATAAAACTGGTGATCAAGAATTCATTGGGCACTTACTGTGACTGAGCCTGCTCTAACAGCAAATTGGATATGCATTTTTCATCTATTAGAGATGGAATTTTTGAAAATGTTGTTGTCCTTCCTGAAATCTTTTGTAGGGAGGGAGAACAAAGCACACCAGCCTAGACATTTTTCTTTACTAGAGATGATTATTGAGTAATTCATTTTTCTAGCTGAGAAAATAAAATTCTAAGAAGTTAACAATCTTTTCCAGCACCAAAACAAATATTTTAGCCATGGATTTTATTATACATATTATATTTTACCCATAGATTATGTTCTATAGATTATATTTTACCCATGGATTATGTGTAGGTTATATGTCACCTGTGGATTATGGCCTGGAGACTGATTGTCCTCTGGGGATTACCTGGTCTGAATATACGCTTGCTTTACCCTCCAAGATGACACCCAGAGACAGTAGGCTCAGCTCCTGTTTGACTGACCTCTGTCTGACCTCTCATCCCTTCATTCTGTTGATGTGAAGATCCCATGCTCACCCTAAAGCATGGCATTCTTCCTTGGAGAGCATATGAACAACGGTCAAGTGTCGCTTGCTTTTATGGTGAAGGTTTTTGAGACTCTTTGTTCTAGGACACAACAATGAACAGGAAATCAGTCTTTATGCCTTTATGTCAGGTCTCCTCATACTTCCTATTCTCAAGTGAGAAGATATTTATAAGGCCCTGGTGACTTTGACACTAACTTTTGTTTTCAATAGTGGGTAGCACCTCTATACATCTCTATTTTCTTCTTTAGCTCCCTATTCACATTCAAGGTCACCTGGCTATATGGTTGGTTATTTCTCATAAGTTGAAAGTTTATTGTTTTGCTTCCTACAAAAAAAAGTTTTCTCCATCATAGATTATTTTAGAGCCCAAGTACACAATAGAAGCTTAAATTTCAATTCCACTGATTTGCTCATATTTATTATCCTGGAAAATTTCACTTGATGAATTAGGATACAAATAATACATTTGTGAAGATACATCTGGAAAGCAAATTCCTCCTAAGAACATTTTATCCCATTCCAGTGGGGAGCTGGAGAGAGTCACAGAGAGAAAGAACAGCAGGTGTTGGGTGGTGAAGAGACAGGGAAAGAAAGTCAAGCTTAATTTAAGTGAGGAGGTCCCCTTAGGCCGTGAGAATCAGGAACAGGAAGAACTAGCAGATGTGTGCTGGGATGTCATTATCAGTGTACTTGTAGGTAATGCTTCCCTGACACATTATTATTTACGTTTTGAACCCCTACGTATTGAAGATATTGTTTTGTTTTTGTTTTGTTTTGTTTTTAGCATTGCAGTGAAGAAATAAAAGTTTGTTTTCTTCTAAAGGAATTCGATTTGCTTGAAGCCATTGGCTAAACAATGCAAACTCCCTAAATGGAATGTCTCCTTCATCAGGTACTGAGCCCGATCTTCTTACTGATTCATGTGTGTATTCCTGGGCCAAAACCATGTTCTTTTGACCACTTTATCTTCATTTGTTTGCACATTAAAATGACAAGAGTTGAGTGTATAACATTCCCAGTATTGTAGGGTTCCTGGAAAATAGTACAAATAAAGTGCTTTCTCTTGCTAATTTTACATTTGAAAGAGTGTATTGTGTACTATGGAAAAGCCGTCTCTCTATTTTTAACCATAAACTTCTGGACAAATGCTGTGCGTTTACTTCACAAATAAATCCTTAAGTGATTTTGTCTAATTCTTATAATAATCTACTTAAACTTTTTATTGAAATTCATTATAATTTCAGATCAATAAAGCAGAAATAAGTCTATTATAAAGTGTGTTTCTGGATTCTGGGCCTGGCATGCCCTTCACAAGCCTCTGATGTTATTACACTTTCATGTTTAGATTCCCAGGTATGAAATCCCGGCATTCTTGCTTTCCTCTGTTGTTCATTGTTAGCGTGCTTAGGTTATTCAGCTATTTGACTACTTAGGCTGTCCATCAACAATGCTATTTAAATCGTTCCCATTTCTCTGTCTTCTAATTTTCCAATGATAATGATCTTTGTATTCATTTCTAATATAGTTGCCATTAAACTAACATTTTTTTTTGGAATTTCTTTAGTTTCCTAACCTAGGATTTTGGTTACTAAATTAAAACTGAAAATGTTCCCAGAGGCATGGTGTTTCTTAGCATTAAACAGTGCAGTAATGTCATGCCTTTCCATCTAGCGTCAGTTTAGAGAGTTAGGTTTTCATGTTTTCTAATATTGAACTATCCCTGCATTCCTGCAATATGTTATGCTTGGTCTTGGAATTCAATTTTTAAAATTAACACTTGTTTTTAACTTGCTGGCTTTTATGTACAACTTAGGCACTGTACAGCATCCATATTCATTAGTGAGATTTTGCAGTTTTTGCCCTAGTCCGTAGTCATTGCAGCTAGGAAATAGGTTATGGTAGCCCTGCAAATTGCATTGGGAAGCTTTCCATCTTTTGCTATGGTCAGAAATGTTTGGAATAACATAAGGATTATCTGTTCACTGCAAGTTAGATATAATTCAGCTGTGAAACCATCTGGGCCTGGCACATATTTTAGAGAATAGATAATCTTTGAAGAATGTTTGTGGTACAGTGGGAAGAAGACATCTTTGTAGTTAGAAAATTAGATTTGAATCTCTGCCCAAGCCACTGATCACTGTGTGATGGGTGAATGACTTGCTTTCCTCAAGGCAAGATGAGATCTGTATATCTTTCTATCTCAGAGGGAAGAGTATTTCTCAGGGACATTTATAAAATGCAAATGCTTAAGGAGGGAGCTGGGCAGTGCAGGACACAAACCAGGCACTTAGCAAAGAGCTATTTGCCTTTCCTCTACCGTCGCCATCATAACCATTTGTCTACGGGTGCGTCCTTTCTACAGTCCACCTCAGCAATGACCACACTATCAGGCTGCCATAGTTTGAATGAGAAATGTTCCTAGGCTCAGGCATTTGAATACTTAGTTCCCAGTTAGTGGGGCTGTTTTGGAAGGTGTAGGAGATGAACTTATTGACAGAAGTACATCCGTGGGGTGAGCTTTGAGATAGTATGACCTCACACTACTTCTCTCTCTCTCTCTCTCTCTCTCTCTCTCTCTCTCTCTCTCTCTCTCTCTCTCATTCTTGATTGTGTTTGCAGACTAGAGCCCTCAGTTTCCTGCTCCTGCTCTCATGCCTGCTGCTTGATGAGTGCCTGCCATGGTGGACCCTTATGCTTCTGGAACCATAAACCGAAATAGACTACTTCTTAAATAAGTTGCTTTGGTCACACCATTTCATCACAGAAATAAAGAATATACCCATTAACATTAAAGTTAAAAGTCCTCACTCCACAAATCAACCTTGAACTCCTATGGCATGAGAAGTCTACAGTGTGAAGGCTATGTGAATGAATGCTCCTCATGGATGTCATTCCTTCTGATTTTGATCAAAGCTCAGGAAAGTCTGGTGCATGAGGAGTCTCCAAGCTCTCAATTTTCGATTTTTTCACCCGCCCCCCAGGTTTCAGATGAAGTTTCATAGAATGCAAATGTGGGTCTGGTGATTTCTGCTCTTTAAATGTAGATTTTCTGAGAGTTAACCCCTTGGATCCAGCATGGTCAGAGTTGTTGGTTTGAGGGTGTTCAGTTAGAGCTTTCCCCTTATTTCAGGGGCAGGCAATTGTTTCATTTGTTCAGATCTAACATTTTAATATTGAAATATTTTTATACAACAGGTTATTTTAAAAGTCCCTGGTTAATTCCACAAACAGTTTCTGAATGAATTGAAAGGAAAGGGAGACAGATATTTATGAAGCTTCAATTTGGAAGAAAAAATCTATCTAGGCTGTATGAAGATAAGATACTCTTTAAAAAAATTAAGTCTACGTATAATAGACCATATTTGAGAAGACTGAAAGAATTATGATTATGTACAGAAATGCAAACATTGGTATTTATGGAAAGGATACTTTGTAAATCAGCATCTTTATGTTCAGCAGGAAGTACTGAGAGTCCTTGGGAAAGATATGTTTCGCTTTCCATCATTCTTATTGAATTTTAACATGAATTCTATTTTTTAATTTAAATTTTAACTTTCTGAGAACTTTATACATGACTACCGTATTTACATCATTTCTATCCTCTGTTCCCCCTCCCACCCCTTCTTGTGTTCTTCTAATTCCCTCTCAATTTCATGTATCATGAAGTTTAAAAGATTAGTTTATCTTATTCCTTGTATTATGTGTCAGTAGTAATGCTCATCCCTTCTCCTTCAATTATTCATTCATTGATTCACTCATTCATTCATTCATCCAGCTATAGTACCAGAGCTTGGCCTTGCTACCTGTGTCTTTGAACTCTCTCAGTCCATCACATGGGTACCAAGTCCATTCAGCTCCATTTGTCCTTCACTGGGTGTCAACCTTCTAGAAGCAAAATTTACTACAAGTTTGGTCCAGGAAACATTCTGGAACTTAGGCTTTGTTTGGGGCGTTATATGAAAAGGAAACTTGCCATCATCAAATCCACTTTTAGGAGCCCACACAGAATGTGTGGCATGAGTCCAAGAGTACTTTTCTGGTTCCTTTGAGATTTGTTTATTACTTTGAAAATCGGAATTTCCATAAAACAACGTAATACTTGCCCGCTTCATAGCTCAGTAGAATGGCTGAGCGAAGAGACTTAACTTAATTTGAACATGGGTTTTGCCATGTGTATTAGCAATGATAAAAGCAACGGGACAGAGCAAAACAACCATGACCGATCAGTCCACAGCCTGAGAAACTTCTTTTTACTTCTTATGCAAGAATGGGCTCAACAGAGCATCGCTGGGCTTTGCTGAGATGACTCAGACCTTTTAGATGCTTGTGTGAGGAGTTAAGCGTGAACTGCTTATCCTTGAGGGGGTGGATTAGGAGCAGGTTAGAATGCACCGTGTTGCTGACAGCTCTAGCAAACTGTCCTTCAGCCCCAGCACAGAAGATTGCTACCAGGACGGGGTTGGAATTGAATCCTTAAGGCTCCCCCTTTACCCACATGGGTCAGAATCATAGCCATCACTTATTATTGGCCATCTAGTAATAATTTGCATATATCCACGAGAAACTCCTCAGTTTCTAGGCTGCGTTTTATCTGACCATCAAGGTTTGTCTCTCTCCAACTCCTCTCACAGTGACTTATATCTTATATGTAAAGATGTAGGCCCAGTTATCCATAGTGAAATAAACAATGCCACTTACAGCTGTGGCGCCCATCCATGCTACTTTTCACATAGGTGCTGTTTGTTCCCACCTCTCCTGATACTTGGTAGGTTGGCCCTTTCTGGCTTCGTCATGTCTAGAAAGGGTCACTTGACTAGCCTCGACCATTGATTGAATTTTAGTGATGTCTGTGAATGTGAGCTGGGCATTTGCTCTGCTTCAAGAATCATGCATGGGCTTCACACACTTTGCTCCAGCATCCAGCCACACTGGTCATCGCCAACTTTAAGAGAGCAGCACCATAAAAGCCAAATGAACCATGTAACATGTTACTTGAAACTGGAGTGCAGGGGGATTGTCAACTTCAGCACAATTTAGCCCTTCCTTGTATAAGAGTTTAACACATGCCACTTATAAATGCTGTTAATTCTTTACAAACAGCTATCATTGATTCTAATGTTCTTCCCACTTTAAGGATACCTTGTTTTTCTTTTAATATATTTGCTTGAAGTGAAAAGTTGGTACCTGGAGGGCAGTCTCTTGCAAGTTACTGCTGTGGTTTTACAATGCCCACCCATGAAATCCAGGAGTTTGGGAATTGCTACATTCAGCCCAGCTTTGTCACCCAGTTAAAACAGGATAGTCTGGCCATAGTTTTCTAAAGAAGATTGCGCACCATCTGTTAGATTCAACTTCTTTGGTAGTGACAGACACAGTTTGTGGGTATTAGTGGCATGTAACCCCATCCCATCATAGTTACTCCAGGACCCAGCCCTTTGACACCCTCTTCCTGGGCGTTGCCTCTCACCACCTACGAGAGCTCCTTTGACGGATTTTGCCAGTCACGCTGAACCAACTGTCAGATAACAGGTAACAGCACCTGCCCAGAGACAGCAGGATTTCCCCACCCCAGAATCACGTCTTCAGCTTTCCTTCCAGAAGGTGCGGTCTGGTGAGGCACCAGCCTGTGGGTGCTTTCTCACAGGGGCTTGAGTTGCCTGGAGCAGGGTCACCTTGTCTGCCTTATTTACCCATTAACTCCAGATCATAGAAGAGCGCGAGGCTCACAGGAGCAAGCAGACTGAGTGGAGCAAGCTGGCCGAGAACTCACGGAACAGAAGTACCTCACAGGTTAACCGTGCGTTACTTAATTCAGAGTGCAAAGCCTCCGAGTGGCTTTCCCTTTTTGAATAACAGCGAGTGTAGGCTTTCAAGGCCTCCCGCCCTCGAAGGAAACGTACAATTATTACAGTTCTACATGAATGGCTTAATTTCCCAGTGAAAGGACAAGCTTTTCTTTCATCTCATTCATCCAGTTAGACAAGATCGTCCCCACTGCTGTCCTAAGGATATTTCAAAACCACAGGTATGCATGTGGTTTTCAGAGCCTGAAAGCATAAAGCCACATGCACTTAAAAAAAAAGTATGACTATTTTCATTTCTATTGTTAAAAGTAGAAACTATTCACGTATTTACCCTCGGGACAGTTGTGCATGACAGAGGTATGTGCACTGCACATTCTTTCCTTGTCTCTTAGGCTGGCACCTATGGTACTTGGGCTCACACACAGTTCTTTGTTCACACAGCAAAAGGCTCACTCTGACTGAAGGCACAAAGCATTGAAATTTGCAGGCCATGGCTTGTGTTTACAGATCCACCTTAACCATGGCTCTCCGGGACTCTCGGGTCACACATGCTCAGTGGATCTGTTACCTGTGACCTCTCTCCAGCTGACACTTGTTTTGAAGATATTCAGACATAACATCTTCAAATACATAAACGCCATGCTAGGCTCAAAAGCCAGTGATCGTATTTGAGCCGTAGAACTTGAATGGAGCCTTGCCTTTCTCTTCCTTTCAATTTGCTTTGACTCTAGTTAGCCTATGCTAAATACTGCTGACCCCAGTGCATCTCAGTCCTAGGGGGAGAGGTGGAAATACAGAGGATGGATAGCAGAGTGGACCACACTCTGCTCTCTTCTTTCTCAGAGCCCTTTTCAAGATAGTAATAGTAAGTGCCTGGTTTTCTAATGGAGAGGAGTGGTTGACTCATCCTAAAGGCATTCAAGGTGCGTAACAGTCCTTTATGTAGAAGTCTGCGGAGTTCAAATGCAACACCAGCTCTCCCCAGGCAGCATATTAAATAACAGCGGCTGGCTTAGCAATGCCAGCCTTCTTTTTTTTTTTTTTCCTTCTTCAAAATGAAGTGTATTCCCATGTGTAAAGCACAGAGTCTGTGTGTCTGCCTTACGAGGAGCGTGTGTACTCACAGCTGTAGACACACACCCTGGCAGAAAGCACTGTTAATGAGGACTTCCCGTTCTCATGTTTTTAGGTGACTAAGAAACCTGAGGGTGTTTAGCCTGATGAGTGATGTTCTTGACTCCAGTCTGTGCCCGCCCGGCTCCAGAGTTTATCTGCTTTCTGTTTGTTTTCTGTGCTCCTATTAGGTTGTTGTTAGTTACATTCTGATGTTTGTAGTTTGGGGAAATCTGTATCTTTGTTATTTATGTTATCAATAATGTGACCTGGGCCTTCCTCAGCAATGTTCCAACTGTTCCCAGGTCCTCAATCACTAATTATGCAGATGAACAGATTGTGGAAACTCTTTCCTTATGGCTGCATTCTGGAGGAGTTGTTTTTATTAAATTGCGGATGTCTTGAATTATAATTAGGTACTGGCCCATATTTATAGCCTCCCTCCTCTCTCTCCCTCCCTCCCTCCCTCTCCCATCTCGTCCCCTCTCTCCTCATCCTTCCTTCATCCCTTCCTCTCCTCTCTCTCCATTTCTCCTCTTCACTATCATCATTATCTCTTTCTCCTCTTCACGCCATCTTCCCTCTTTTTATTGCTCTGGGCAGGAAACTTCATAAAAAGAGACAGAGAGTGAGCGAACCTCAAGTCATTAGCCACAGAAGTAAGCTTGCCTAGTAGCAGATGTGGCAGGGCAGCGTGCTGGATCCAGGAGGTTCTGTTTCTTGCAAAAAGTCATTAGGATGTGGAGCAGTCTGCCAGTCAAAGCAGTAGAAGTTGGAGAGCTTAACAAGTCCAAGGGCACGAAAGGGATTAATTCACTGCCGTAGAAAACAGCCTCTCAAGGAGGTTTATTTAACAATAGGCAGAAAAAACACAAGAAAATATAGGAGATATAGGGACCCCCAGTTTACTGAAGTTAGCCAAATCCTTGTATAGCCCATATGCTCATTATGTGAAGTGTACTGATTTTGTTATGTGAAGTGTATTAAACATTCAAGAGTGTCCGGTACTCTACGGAGTATAGGAAACTTGTTCTCCTTGATGCTTCCAGGAGCATGGCTTTAAAGGACTTTGTAGGCTTTTGAATGACTCAGAAATAAGTGCTCTAAGTAAACTATGACTTCATTAAAAGACATACATACACATATGCATACATGTTGAATGTTGTGGGAAAGGACTGGGTATAGAGTTTGCAATAGAGAAAAAAGTGTATTATGTCCCAGAAATGAAACATACAAGCAAACAGACAAAAAAGTTCCTCTTGATGTTTTAATAACTTATTTCTAGTTTTCAGCCAGTGGCTCTAAGAGATAGCTGATTTCTTTTCTACTTTTTTATTTTATAGAGAGACTCAAGAAAATGATGCTGTATCATTACCAATGAAGAGAAGCCCCAGCTTCAGTAGTTACTGGACAAAAGATTTATACTGGGAGACATGGCTTCTCTCATCCTTCGGAGAGTATGAGGATTGCAAGAATTTAGTGTAGATGTGAACATCAATTTGCCAGCACACCAAAAATAACTGTGGAGTGTAGAGCAGTCAGTGTTCAGTGACTTGACCTGGAAAGCACTGGCGCCCATCATGCCCTCTTTCCTTATATTTTGGAGGAGGTAAGACACCTGTATGCTAAAGAGCGAATAAAGCATTAATACCGTGATTGAGTGAACAGTCATTCTGACAGATGTTAGACTTCAGTGAGAATGCTAATGGGAGTGGAAGTTACATTGACTCACAGGTAATTAAGAGCTAATACTATTAAATGGAGCTTAGAATGTGAAGGTGCTCATTCTACCAAGGTAAGACAGTGCTGAACACCCCCTAGAGGCAGGGAAGCTTATCTTTAAGGACTTCCTGAGAAGAAACCCTATACAAACCCTTGTTAGAACACTCCTGTGACTCATACCTTGAAGACAGAAATCTGAAAATATGGTTGCGGTTTATACATCCCAGTGAAGGGACATGCTGTGTGTTCTTTTCTTAGCTTCACTTGTAAAACAGAATTGGATTTGCGTAGACTTCTGACTGTTGTATGGGAAGTTCCCACAAACTATTCTGACTCCCTATTACTGCCTCTCAGTAGTGTGGGGTATCACTACAGCACCACCATTTACACATTTATTCTAACTTGTAGTTCATTGAGTTTCCACCTAAAGTCCTTTTCCTGACCTGGAATCCCAACCAGGATACTATATTGCATTTAGGGAAGGTATGTTCTTGCAATAGTGTCTTGTCCCCTGATAACAACTTTTATTTTCCTTTTTCTTTAATATCTTGCATTGACACTTTTGAGGAGCAGTGACATATGTTTTTTTAGAATGTTCCTCAGTTGGAATATCCTTGGTGTGTGTGTGTGTGTGTGTGTGTGTGTGTGTGTGTGTGTGTGTGTATGTGTGTGTGTGTGTGTGTGTGTGTGTGTGTGTGTGTGTTTAGAAAGCAACTACAGGATGTGGAAAAATAAGAGGTAGATTGCACATATCAGGACTTCACACGCACACGCATACTGACAATTGTCACAAACTGAGTACTGCTCTTGGTCCCGTGCATAAGGCTGTACTTTCCAGGTTCTACACTGTAATCTCTCCTCTTTTTCCTATACCACTCTATTTGGAACAAAGGAACTAAACATAACTCTTTCCATCAGTAGACAGGCACTACCTCCTTGATAGTGGAGAACAAATAGATTTTATTCAGAATACTGTTGTTTTAAGATAGATTTCAGCAGACAACATCTGATTCTACCAGTATTTTATTTTCTCACTTCAGTTCACTAGGCTAGTATAGCCATATTTTGAAAATGTTACTTCAATTTAAAATTTTCACCGAATTAGATTTTTTTTCACTTAAAAATTGAAATACAGCAATTACAAATACGATAAGCATTGAAAGACAGGACAAAACATTTAAGCTCAACTAACTAAGGTAATTTAACTTTTACTTTTGTGTTTTTCCAAGTGCTGGTAACGCATATTTCTATTGCAACTCTTTACTGTTTTCATGCATTTCCAAGAGATCTGGTCTTATCTATTTCAATGTGCTTAGCTGCTGCTTGGAATGAAGATGCACTAACCACTCAAGGTTGCCAGATGATCCTCCCTCCTCCTCCTCCCTCCTCCTCTCCTCCTCCCTCCTCCCTCCTCCCTTCTCCTTCTTCCCTCCTCCCCTAACCTCATTTCAGCGGTCCTCACTCTGATTCTTCCATTGTCTTTTATTTCCCATTCCTGGGTAAGTGCAAAGACATCACTGAAAAGAATCCCACCCACTAGCTTACCCTGTGCTGAGACATTTGCAGTTTCAAGATTATTTTATTACTTGAATTTGGGATAGCTAGGTTAAGAATTAAGAGGTGTTTTCATTTCATGTCCTACATCCACTCTTTATTAGGTGGCAGACGGAAGCTTTATTGGAACAGGTTTAAGGGAATCTTCCCTGGGATGTCAGGGAAGAATTGGAAGGATGTATTATGAGGCTGAGAGAAAGAAAAACCTGTAAAAAGCGACCTCTGTAGGAGACCTTTGTGCTCATATAAATTTATTAAACAAATTATAATTTAATATAGGCTTTTAATGAGTCAGTTTTAACATCTGACTTCATTCTTTTGTGTTATCAGTTTATAAATCTCATGCAAAATGAAAGCATAATTTTCTACTGTTTAGCCTAGCACCACAGGCTAAACTAGATGTGGAAAACTTGACTGAATGATGGTTGGATATAGAAATTGATAAAGACAGGGGGACTTCTCTTCCAAGATACAAGTTTTAGTTTTGTGTTGCACTTTTCCATTCAAGTCCAAATTCAGAGTGGAAATCCATGTAGAGAAATCCCTGTGATGAGGGCAAGGAGTCAGTCTTCAAACTTTAAGGGACACTTGGATTAATTATGACATCTGCTTCCTTCCTTCCAATGGTCATTGGTCCCATTCAGCCCTATATAAATATAAATAGGAACACTTCACATTTAAAAGTATTTGCTATGATGAGGAAGTGATTCTGAAGGAAGCCTGAACTCGTAATCAAACTAATGCTCTGGGGACCAATCCTAAGACTCTAAGTATATAGTATTACCAACAGCAAAATCTCAGGAGGTCTAAAGCTTTCTCCCACCATAGAATCTACTTAACTCCTGCCAAGGTGCCATCTCCCCACCTGTGGTGATTTAACCCTTTGGAAAGTTCCTTGAAGGAAATTCTTTGATTCTTTACTACATTTATCCAGGAAAGGCATTGCATTAAATTAACTTACTATAATATGAGATAACTATTTTTTTTGTCCTCGAAATTCTGAGTTAGTTTAAATCACTCTGCAGATTATGTGCAAAAAGCAAGTGGAGAGCAGACAATGGAATACTGGGAACATTTTAGGTTTTAATTCTCTAGCCAGTTGGCAAAACCAAGTTTTAGTATTTTCCACATTCTTTCCAGGGCAAAAGGTGAATAAGCTAATGTAATATTTTATACTTGACTTAAAAATATTTAATGTTCTAAAGTGATTTGACAGACAAAATAAGAAATTTATTTAAAAGCTTGCAGATAATGGAAACCGAAAAGAATTACTAAAGTTCAGAATGACAACCCAAGCCTAATTCCTTTTATAGAATTGATGATACAAACCAAAATGGGAAGAAATCTGATGATTAATAATGGGAGCATATTTTACTTAGGAGAAAGAACAACATGATAAACATACTTAGTCCCAATTGGATCTGAACTAAACTTAGTCCCATAATTGGATCTGAACTAAAGTCTATTAGAATATTTAGGAACCATGGCAAGTGTAAATTATGATGCACTCATATAGGGTACTATACAGAAATGCAATTACAATAATCCACATCACAAGTATCATATCAAAAGGGAGGCTGGGGGAGAAAAATGCTACTTCCAAAATAGTGCATAACACACAATTCCATATGGAATGTTTTAGGACAGGCAGAATAGAACTTCTGTGTAAAACCTCACAAGAGAATGGCAGTACTTGGGCAGGATATGAGATGCATAAGGCATTGGGACTATGCATGAGGATGTGTGGCTTTGGTGAGCCTAGAGATGTCTGCTCCTTGACTTGACAGCTAGGTACATAGAAACACTCACTTTATAAAAGTCATCAAGCAATGAATGAGTGACTTGTCAAGTTTCCTGTTTAATGCTATCTTGGTGTCTTTTCTCTTGCAGCTGATACAATACCCTGACAAAAGTAACTCAAGGGAGAAAACATTTATTTCAGCTCACAGTGTGAGGCTACAGACCATCATTGCAGAGGGTGTGGGAAGCCGTGACAGGCTCTTAAGTCAGAAAGCGCAACGACCACATGCAATTTAGTTCGCAGCTAGCCTCCTCATTTACACAGTCCTGGATCTCTCTGCTCAGGAAATAGTGATGGTAGATGGGTCTTCCTGCTTCAATTAAAATTCAACCAAGATACCTCCATTGGAGGGTAGAGGAGATAGCTCAATGAGTGAAGGTGCTTGCTGTCAGGTATGATAATCTGAGTTTGATCATATGATAGAAAAAATTGACTCGGCAAACTGAATCTGTGATTCTGTGTACACACACACACACACACACACACACACACACACACAATTGATTCTCCCTCTCTCAGCAGCTTGAGGTGAGGGCTTTTGAGATTTCCCCCATCTATAATAGCATGTCAGTTGGTGATGTCATATTTGGGGGTCTTGTTTATATGATCATATTTTTGAGATTTAATTAGTACGGTTTCCCGGTTATATAAAAAGACGTACTTTGGAACAAACTTCTTGGTCATCTTCTCTTCCAGGCCTTTACACCCCTCTTCCATGATATTAGCCTTAGGTATAGGGATAGTTGTTGGTATATCGACTCATGCCCAGTTGTTCTCTGCATTTTGACCAGTTGTGGATTCTGTGATGCTTTCTGTCTGTTGCGAGGAAGCTTCTTTGCTGAAGGAAGAGAGCTGCACTTAGATGTTTATTTAGGATGTAGTTAGAAGTTGTACTGGTCTAGGGAAACAGAAGTAGTAGGTTCTCTTCTAGAGAGCATGGACTCATCATGCACAGGTAGGGCTAAGGTTACAAACCCAGGTATGAGTCTCTCCAACTGAGTGGGTCTTAGATTTACTTATATTGCTGCTGGTTGTTCCAATATGTAAGTGCCACTACTGTACAGTTGGGGATATCGTGCCATGCTGGTCATTGCTGTGACCATATAGGCTTCACAGGACTCCTGGCTCTTCTCTCATCCAAATATTTACCATGTCTCACCCCACTTAGCTTCTGAGATCAGACGAGATCAGACGCATACTGGGTGGTATGGTGGTAGATTGATCACTTTTTTCTACACTTTTTGGAGCTATGAGAGCTATTTTCAGGGAGGAAGTGTCTAGATCAGATACAGCTTGGTTCCTCAAAGTATTCTATCTAAAATGCATGATGTCTTCAATAACTGAGAGACAGCCTGGGGTAACATGAACATATACTAGGGGGGCTCTGAGATTCTTGGACTCCCCTGATAACTGCTGATGGAACATTTCCAAGGCCTGGCATTGGAGCTTTATGCATTCTCTCTCTCTCTCTCTCTCTCTCTCTCTCTCTCTCTCTCTCTCTCTCTGTGTGTGTGTGTGTGTGTGTGTGTGTGTGTGTGTGTGTGTGTGTGTGTCTGAAACCTGAAAATTTTATGAAAGGGATTTGAAACTTCATTGTATTCCGTAGCAGGAATGGCAGGGTTGTCTCTATGTAAACACTGGGGCCATGCAGCAACAAAAGTGTCTCCTGCAGGAGGACCAAATTGAGGACTGCTTGAGAGACCAAGGATTGCTGGTGCAAATAATGCTAGCCAATCAGGAACTGATGTTTAGAAGAGATGCTTTCTTGGGACCAGTGGTGGTCTGGGTGGAGGATATTAAAGGAGTTTATAGCTGTGTTCAGAGAGCTTGCTGCTACATTTCTCGTCAGATCCTGGAACTGTGTTGTTGACCCTGCATCACCTCATCTCCAAACCCCAAGGGCAGGTAGGGTTGGACAGTTAACGTCCAGGACACAGGCAACAGTCTTCATCCAGGAAAAAAAGAGCACTAAAGTTCCAAAGTATTTTCTGTTGCATCTGTGGTTGTGTTTTCAAGACACAGGAATTAAGTAGGCAGTTTGCCCTATTATACAAAGAATGGGCTATACATGTTCCAAAAATCTTTGTTTTAGTCTTAAGCCTTCTTGACCGTCCATTATGTTTGCTAGGAAATGGAGAACTGATTATCAAATGGTAAGCTATATACAAGGTAAGATAAATACTTTTATACATAAACTCTGCATGACATGGAAAAATCCAAATTATATCATCACAAGGGAACATGTGAATGAACCTCTTTATTCTCCATCCAGCGAGACCAGTTTTGAGACTGAAGCAAAATATATAAAGTACATGACAGGAGCATGGCTTTAGCTGAGTGGTGGACCATTATCAGTTTTAGAAGGGAAAAATTATAAGTGTTTGGACTTTGTTTGGAAGATATCCAGGTTAGAGGGACAGAGCAGAGCTGACATGGAGGATAACAGAATGTGTATTAAGTGAGTATTATGGTTTGAATAGAGAATATTCCTTGCAAACTCATGTGTTGAGTGTTTGGTCTCCAGCTGGGCACACTCTTTGGGAAAGTTCTAGAAATTTTAGATGGCTGGGTCCTTCTGTAAAAAGTAGGTCACTGGGACTTGGATCTTGGGGGTCTTGTCTTGGGCTTCTCTCTGTTACTACTTCCAATCTGCCATAAGGTGAGCACCCTTCTCCTCCACATGCTGCTACAATCATGTTGCTTCAGTCCCAGAAAGATGGAAACAGTTGACAATGGACTGAAACCTCTGAATCCACAGCCCAAATAAACTCTCTATTCCTGCAGTTGTTTATGCCAAGAACATTGTCACTGAGATGCAAATGTTAAAAAGGACAACCTGTGTAGCATTAAAATCCCAGTCCTATCTCACTGGGTTGCTCAATCCTTCCCCCAACTCTCCTACAAGACTTCTCGAGCTCCATCTAATGTTTGCCTGTGGGCTCTACATCAGTCTGAGTCAGATGCTAAGTGAAACCTCTCAGAGGACAGCTATGCTAGGCTCCTGTGTGTAAGCATAACAGACTATCATTAATAGTGTCAGGGATTGGTTCTTGCCCATAGCATGGATCTCAAGTTGGGCCAGTTATTGTTTGACCATTCCCTCTGTCTCTATGACCAACAACAGAATCAACTAACCTGGACCCTTGTGGGGTTCTCAGAGACTATATCACCAACCAAAGAACATACAAGGGCTGGACCTAACCTCCAGCCCACACATATGCAGTGGATGTGAAGATTGCCATTCATGAGGGTCCCACAGCAACTGGGGCTTACTGTGACTTTGTTACCTGCCTGTGTGTGTTGGCTGGCCTCAGTGGGATGTACCTTGTCCTGCAGTATTTTGAAGTGTCAGGGTGTGTGTTGGTACCCAGGGGAATCCTTAGAGATGAGGGGGAGTAGCTATGTGTGAGGGGTACTGGGAGGAAGGAGGCTGTGATTGGGATGTAAATTGAATAAATACATAAATTAATTAATGAGGGAAAATCTGGGTCATCCTGTATCGTGATAATTAGTTCAAACTTTTGTTTCTGGGCTCTGTTTCTTTTCTTTGTTAGCCTCTTCCAATTTTCCCTTTACTTATCTATAAGAGAGCCAGTATAATATATCTTAGAGAGCTGCTATAAAATTTATGTAGGGGATATATAGAATACATCTTCCAAAATTCCTGGCACAAATTCAGCACTCAATCAATACGTTTTAGCTAATGTTATCTTAAGACCTGTCTATGCTGGTGCATTAGATCATAATTTTAGGATAGCAAGAACAATTTCAAATTCCAGTGACTAGGGAGGATGGGGCCTGTAAATCAATGCTCAGGTTTTGTTCAGTGCAGGGAAGAACTGAAAGAACTAAATATTTCTAGCATGTGATTTGTGGTGGGGCTAGATCAGAAAGGATCTGAATATAGTGTATGGTCACAAAATTTGTCAGCATGTTTGGCTCTCCAAGGAGATCACTGCCTTTTGAATTTTAGCTGAGTTCATCATTTCCCCTCAACATTTAAATAAAACATACATAAAATTTACATACATAAAATTTCTTTCTAGAATCTTATTGAATGTGCCCAATTTTTTGTACTCCAATCCATAAAGAAGCAGTCCATCGTCTTTTATGACTTATTTCCTTCTCTGAAAATGTTTTAGAGAAATAGAGTTGATCCTTTCTCTTTCCAAAGCGGGCATAATCTCCAATCCATTTACTCATTTACTGTAACTAACAATTATATATGCATCTGTTTTCCTTCCCACTCATTTATTTACCTTGCCAATTTCTCATCCTTTTATTTATTTTGGAAACGAATGCCCTTTCTTTAGCTCTAACCTACAGGTCAAACACCAAAGTATATAAACTCATGTCTAGGCTATCCTTAGTGGACTTGAAGACATCTTCAAGATCCGAGAAATGATCTTTTCTACACTCTGAGAGTCAAACAAAATAGTCTCCTCAGAGATTATCTATTCTCCTGTAGTTACTTTATAGGAAAAGTGGGGTATTTTTCCATGACAATTACCTAGAAGCGTCACCATCTCTGCTTTTGGGGTCTTGCTGATATGAAAATGCAGTCACTGACTATCGATCAGCAATGCTACCTTAAAGAAAAAAGAGTCTCATTGGAGGAGTTTTGGACTTCCTTTCCATGTGGGCTCAGGAATGTATGTTTCTTGGCATATAAATAGGAAATAATATGATTCATTATTTACCCAAAGATGAATCCATTGTTGAGAAAGCAGAATTGGGCCAACTTGCCTTTGGCTGTATTTAGAGGGCAATTTACCCCACCTGATACTTATAAGAAATTATAAAATCCAATTTTTGAGCTCATACCCCTATTGAATCATCATCGATATATTTGCATGATATCCTACATATACTTTTCTGATGAACTAGGTTATTTCTATAAAATACTTCAAAAATTCCTAACTTCACAGAAGCCAAATAATTAATGAGGCAATTATGTTTGTTTTCCTAATGTGATCAGAGCCAAGGAAAAGCAAGGCACAACCCAGAGACCTGTCAACAGCAGCCATTTATCCGGGGTTGGCTTTCTTGCCCTATACATAGACTCCCATAATACACCTAGATTAAAAATCCCTTGCAGTGAACAACAAGAATACTGTTTGTATCTGTTTCGTTGTTACATGTACCTTTGTGCTATCTTATTTATTCTGGAACACTCCTCTCCTTAGCTCTCCATTTATTTCTTATAATGGGAGTGCATTTGCTTATAACTCTGTTCTATTAAAGAACTCTAGATATCAGCATTATCACTCTTAAAATATGTGCTAGTCATAAATAATTCAACTTCCTGAAGCATAGTTTCCTCATCTATATGATAAATATAATGCCTCGTAACAATTTAATGACAATTAAACATAAAAACTATGAGGGAACGTGATGGGGAGGGAGTCGGTAGTACAAGAACTGTTTTTTTTTCTCCCATTTCACTATTTACTGCACCCCATTCAGCTGTATGAATTACACTGCATCAAATTCAATCTAATTTCCAAGGTTTCAAGACACCTGTCTAGAGAGTGAAAATGAATGCAGCCATCCAGGTGTTTGGCCTCGGTGATGACAGACATCAAACACTTTCCGAGCCATCTGGGTGTCTAGCATGCGTGTTCCTTACACTTGTATCCCAATCTTTGTAGCTGAGGCCAGAGAGGAAAATATCATTGGAGTTTTCTAAAAATGTATATTAACAAGTTTTTAGAAGTGTGAATATAGTTTGTTTTCTTTTAAATGGTTTCTATTTAAGTAACTTTCAGAAAGCAAAGGCTATTTAATTTTTAATATTATTTTCTGAAATCTAGACATCTTACAAAAGACCAGGAAATGGCTGTGTGTTACAAACCCTCATCTTTTTTTTTTTTTTTACTCATGAAAATTAAGAACAAGAGAATCCTAGTGATGTTGTAAGGCTTGAGAATTAAGTAGTTAACATCACTGAGACACAGAGGAAGACTTTTGACCTTGAGCCATAAACTACCACTTCAGACACTGATCAAATTCTTTGCATCTAAATTGCATATGGCTAGAGCTATGTGAGAACAAGCCCCCATATACTGTGTACAGAAAACCACACAGAATAATTCTATCTTTCTTCCTGATCCTGACCTTGATGTTACTCTGACATGATGTTTTCCCAAACATTTTTTTTTTAATTTTTTTGGAAGCCAGAGAGAATAAACAGTATTTCCCTGCACCCAGTCACACGTGCGTCCAGTCACTGTAATCCAGCATCTGCCCTCCAGTTCATTGCTTAAATAGACGCTGCATTAAGATCTGGTGTCCTGTGAGCAGCTGATGCAATTTTCCTCAGTCACAGGGATGAATCTTGGATAACATTTCTGGCTCTGAGAAATCCCCAAGTCACAGAGAGACGATTTGGTTGACCCAGCGCTTTGCACTCCCGTTACAGCATGTTCCACAGCAGTGTCTCTGGGGATAACGTGAGAGTTTTTAACAGTGCCGAAAGCCACCCTGTAATCATCCTGTGTGGATTTCACTAGCATTCCAAGGCATCCCAAACAATTCCAAGAAGACTTTGGGGGACCTAGGGAGGTTTTCTAAACATTTTCTTTCTGCTTGAAAACACTGAAGATAAACAGCTCCTCACAACTACCATAACAACAGAGTTATTTGATGACAAATACAAGCCATCAACTGTCATTGTACCTCAAGACAACTGAATGGCCCGCAGACATCATTCCTGAAAAACTCTCAAAAGAAGTTGTTTTTCATATCTTTACATTAAAGATGGGAAGTTGGAAGACTGTAATTTGCTTCAACATTCTGTATTCTGATTAATTCATATTTAAAAGCAGAAATAAGTAGCAGGAGGGGAAGAAAGAACATTCCTGCTAAGTGGATTTGTTGGTAATATGACCAGCTGCAAAGTGGGGTGGAAGAGAGAAGCTGCCAACAGGCAGTGTCTACAATAGCTGATTGTCTTGGAGTCCGTTACTGGTGGGATCTTCAGTCATTAAGACTGGAACATGACAACCAGCCTTGGCTTAGGGGCAAGAACTCTAAATTTGTAGTCAAACAAGTATCCCTAAGCCAGTTGGAACAGCCTGTGAGAACCAAATACTACATTTTTCTGGAATTGTGGAAACCATTAATGTTACCTTGGTGGCTTAAAATTGGCTGTAGCAGCAGTATTCATACTGTGGTTGGGAACTTATGACAGAAACCAGGACTTTCATTACTTGAAGAGATTGTTGCTGAGCCTTCATTAGAGTCTCATCGAACCAATCAAACTTAACTTTTGAAAAGTCTAGCATGCACCACTTGTGACACAGGGAAATGACAAAGCAGCAATGATCTTAGGCAGAGCCATAGTCTTTGAGTAAGGAATGGTAATGGTATACAAGTGTAATACTCGTATCAGGATTCAATCAGGTGTTCTTCATAACCCACATTTAATGTTCATTTGAATATATTATTCACTTAATAAATATTAATAGAGCATATTTTCCCTTTTGGCTTAGAGCTGCTGCTAGTGTTGGAAACACAAGGATGAGTAGATTGGCACAGACCTCAGAGACATCAAATCCTGATTATAAGATAATATTGACAACTTTGGTGTGAAATATAAATGCTCAAGGTTAGAATAGAGAGGGAAATGGGCCACTGCTGCCAATATTTGTAGTAGTCTATTCTCTAGAAAGAGGTTTATAGATCTGTTTCTAGACATGCTTAGCAGTAGAACTCTTGGATTTAGAACCAGCATCTAAGACTTCTGTAGAAATACATGTAAAGCAGAGAAACTCGTTAGAATTGGAAAAGTATCCATTTGTAAGTTTATTATGAGAGTAGAGGTCTCTATCCCCAAAATAAATCTTCACTGCCTAACCTTATGTCTTTCCAACTGATTCCTGTGGGTCTAAAAGTTAAGTTATAGTCTATGGGAATTAAATTATAAAAAGTAAATATTTGTAGTAGATTTATACTACTTGTAGGACTAAATATTTGTACTATCAAATGTTAGGTTCTTTACATAATAACTGTGACTGAATACCTGACACAAGCAATTTTAATGGAGGAAGGGTTCATTTTGGTTCACAGTTCAAAGTATTCAGTTCATAGTCATTGGCTCTGTCAATTGTAGATGCTTGGTGAGGGAGAACACTGTGGAGGCTGGAGCATGTGGCAGAGATGACTCACATGGCAGAAAAGAAGCAGATAGAGGAGAGGATACTGGAGACTAGGTATAACCTTTACTGCCTTCATTATGTCACCTAGTCACTACCTGATAATGTTTCTGTTCATTCCTAAATCATTGTCATCAGCTAGAGAAGAATCATTCTGAGTATGAGTCCATGGGAGATATTTCAAATCCTGACTCAAGGAAGACTGAAGACATCCCTTTCATGGTTAGCTGTGAGTAAAGGATTATAGATTTTTATTGTCTCTATCTGAATGACTCTAATGTGAAATAGGTTATCTTCATTCTGTGGAAGAGAAAAACAGCATGGCATAGCTAAGTACTAAATATTAACTTGATTAACTTGCTGATTTAATTATAATAACAACTTTATGATATCTTGCCACCGATCTCACTTTGTGAATGAGAAAACTGGCTAGTGGGAAATCTTAGTGACTTGCTAATTGTCAAAGCATTTTAAAGTAAAAAATATGCACCATTTTTGATCAATAATATTTTACTATATATTTTAGTTGCTACCTTAGCAATGATCAATTAATAACTCAATGAGTACAAGAATAAAATAATCTTGCTGTAGGATAGAATATCCAAAACAAAATTTTCAGGTGGGGATTTATAATGAGGATCAAGAGACAGGACAAGACAAGGGAATATAGGAAACTAACTTATTTCATTGAGCCTTTACTGAAGGATGATGAACTTCAAAGAACTAATGAACTAAAGAGCATTTTTATCTGTAAAAATTCATGAGGCAATAGATGAAGGCATTTGGGTGACAGTGGCATCATTATAAGACCCTCAATGTAGGAAAATCACCCATAGTGTGGGATAATGTAATTGTATAACTTTGCTGTCTTTGTTATGTTAATTCTGCAATTTGCCAGAAAACCCAACTCCACTATTTTGGGCTAAATTTGAAGCAAGCTTTATTTAATATTAAATACTGACCAAAAGATAACCTTTGATCAGGACCATCCCCAAAATTTCCCTCCTGAGAATGGCCTCAAGAAATGTGTTCTAGGGGCACATAAGGACAATCCTATAGGCCCCTGTAATTTCCCACAAGACTTTGTCATTTCCTAGTAACTACAATTCCCAGCATGCCAGGAAGTTACCTGGTTTCTAGGTGCCTGGGACTTGTAGGATAATTTTGGGTATTACACTGTGAGGACTTTTGTAAGTCATTAAAATATTATTTTTTTTTTGTAATCTCCAAGTGAAATAAACTACTTAAGTTATTTGGAGAGTAAGGTGGTAACTAAAATACAAATGAAAAAATAAAGATTAACTAAACTTCCAATGTTTGTATTGCTGTAAAAAGCATGTACATCTTTGAAAAAGGACTTAGGCTGCTTGTAATAAAAAATTAGAAAAATGTAAAATCAATTACCTAAGTTTTTACCTTAAGAAATTTGAAAAAATCACATTAAACCCAGACTACGTAGAAACAAACACATAAGAATTGGTACACAAAGTCCACCACTTCCTTATATACTACTAATTGACAAATGGAATTTGAAATTAAAAATGAAATTATTCATATACTTCACAAGTCAAGTATATCGGTTTTTACCTAACAAAATATATTTAAGACTTATGTGTTGAAATCCAAGCAAAATAAAACACCAGTGAAAGTCCTCTGATAAACGGAAAGTTATTTCATATTCATATACAGGAAGAATAATTGCTTGTAAATGCCTGTTCTTTCCAAGTCACTGTAATCCCTATTAAAATCTGAGCACATTTTTTGACAGTTTATTAACAGAAAAAAGACCTGGGATGTTCAGCTGAATATTGAAGAACAAAGTCATAGAATTGACACAATGACACATACAGTGTGTGTGCGTGCATATGTGTGTGTGTTTATGTGTAGATATATATGTATGTGTGTGAGTGTGTATGTATGTATATGTATATATATAGATATATGCATATATAGTATGTGTGTATGTGTATACATTCTATCAGTAAATACAGTTTGTGGTACCAGGAGTAGGGTATGCCTGGTAGAAGACCAATAATCATATATACAGAAAATAATTAAGACTCAAATAGTAACAAAGTAGCAAATAATAAATAAAAATAATAAAAGTAATGGATAAAAGCAAACAGAATTGTGCAGTCACCTCACCAAAACACAGCCAACAAGCAAAGATGATTATATTTTATTATCATGAAATTGCAGGTTAAACCAATTATTATTGCCAAGAATTGGGAGACATCAATGTCATTGAGCAGAAAAAGAAATTCATCATCTATACAATAAATTATCCAGTGGCACAAAACAGAATTATCAAAGGATAAAAAGATAGAGAGTGAAGACTCCCAACTTAAAGGGTCAGTAGAAATATCTTCAGTAAAATTATAGAAGAAATCTTTCCTAACATAAAGAAAAAGATGCCCATAAACATACAAGAAGCCTACAAAACTCCAAATAGATTGGACCAGAAAAGAAATTCCTCCTGTCACATAATAGTCAAAGCACCAAATGCACAAAAAAAGAAAGAATATTAAAAGCAGTAAGGGAAAAAAGTCAAGTAACATATAAAGGAAGACCTATAAGAATTACACCATACTTCTCACCAGAGACTATGAAAGCCAGAAGATCCTGGGCAGATGTCATACAGACCCTAAGAGAACACAAATGCCAGCCCAGTCTACTGTATCCAACAAAACTATCAATTAACATAGATAGAGAATCCAAGATATTCCATGACAAAACCAAATTTGCACATATTCTAAAAATCCAGCCCTACAAAGATAGGAAATACTCCAATAGATGGAAAACTCCAACACAAGGAGGGAAACTACACCCTAGAAAAAGCAAGAAAGTAAACCCCTTGCAACAAAACCAAAAAATGGGAGACACACAAACAGAATTCCAACTCTAACAACAAAAATAACAGGAAGCAACAATACCTATTCCTTAATATCTCAACATCAATGGATTCAACTCCCCAATAAAAAAACATAGACTAACAGACTGGATACGTAAAGAGGATCCAGCATTCTGCTGCAAACAGGAAACACACCTCAGAGACAAAGATAGACACTACCTCAAAGAAAAAGACTGGAAAACAACTTTCCAAGCAAATGGTCAAAAGAAACAAACTGGAGAAGCCATTCTAATATAGAATAACCCAAAAGTCATCAAAAAAGATAAGTAAGGGCACTTCATATTTATCAAAGGAAAAATTCACCAAGATGAACTCTTGATCCTGAATATCTATGCTCCAAATATAAAGGTACCTACATTCATAAAAGAAACCTTACTAAAGCTCAAAGCACACATTGTACCTCACACAGTAATAGTAGGAGAGTTCAACACTCCACTCTCATCAATGGACAGATCATGGAAACAAATTAAACAGAGACATAGAGAAACTAACAGAAGTTATGAATTAAATGGACTTAGCAGATGTTTATAGAACATTTCATCTGAAAACAAAAGAACATACCTTCTTCTCAGCACCTCACTGTATGGTCTCCAAAACTGACCATATAATTGGTCACAAAACACACATCAACAGATATAAGAAGATTTAAGTAATCCCATTCATCCTATCTGATCACCATGGACTAAGGATGGACTTCAATAACAACAAAAGGACAGAAAGCCCACATATACATGAAGTTGAACAACACTCTACTCAATGATAACTTGGTTAAGGAAGCAAAAAGGAAACTAAAGACATTGTATAATGTAATAAAAATGAAGGAACACCATACCCAAACCTATGGAACACAATGAAAGCAGTGCTAAGAGGAAAAATCATGGCTCTGAGTGCCTGCAAAAAGAAACAGTAGAGAGCATACATTAGCAGCTTGACAGCACACCTAAAAGCTCTAGAACAAAAAGAAGCAAATGCACCCAGGAGGAGCAGAAGGCAGGAAATAATCAAACTCTGGGCTGACATCAACCATGTAGAAACAGAAAGGACTTACAAAGAATCAACAAAACCAGGAACTGGTTCTTTGAGAAAATCAACGAGATAGATAAATCCTTAGCCAGACTAAACCAAAGGGCATAGTGTGTGTGTGTCCAAATTAACAAAATCAGAAATGAAAAGGGAGACAAAACAGCAGAATCTGAGGAAATTTTAAAAAAAAATCAGATCCTACTACAAAAGCCTATATTCAACAAAACTGGAAAATCTAGAGGAAATGGACAATTTTCCAGACAAATACAAGGTACCAAGGTTAAATCAGAATCGAATAAACCATCTAAACAACCCCATTACCCCTAAAGAAATTGAAGCAGTTATTAAAAGTCTCCCAATCAAAAAGAGCCCAGGACCAGATGGGTTTAGTGCAGAATTCTCTAAGACCTTCATAGAAGACCCCAGACCAATACTTTCCAAACTATTCCACAGAGTAGAAACGGACAGAGCACTACCCAATTCCTTCAATGAAGCCACAATTATGCTTACCTAAACCACACAAAGACCCAAAAAAGAAGGAGACCTTCAGACCAATTTCCCTTGTGATTATCGATGCAAAAGTACTCAAATTATCGCAATCATAATCCAATGATACATCAAAACGATCATCCATCACTATCAAGTAGGCTTCATCCCAAGGATGCAGGGGTGGTTCAAGATATGGAAATTCATCAATGTAATCCACTATATAAACAAACTCAAAGACAAAAACCACATGATCATATCATTAGATGCTGAGAAATTATTTCACGAAAGCAGTATTACAGAGCAATTGTGATAAAAACTATATGGTATTGGTACACCATAGGCAGACAAGTAGGTCAATGGAATAGAATTGAAGACCCAGAAATGAACCTACATACCTATGCTCACTTGATCTTTGACAAAGTAGCTAAAACAAATCAATGGAAAAAAGATAACATTTTCAACAAATGATGCTGGTTCAACTGGAGGTCAGCATGTAGAAGAATGCAAATCGACCCATTCTTATCACCCTGTACAAAGCTTAAGTCCAAGTGGATCAAGGACCTCCACACCAAACCAAATACACACAAACTAATAGAAGAAAAACTGGGGAAGAGTCTTGATCACATGGGCACTAGTGAAATTTTCCTGAACAAAACACCAGTGGCTAATGCTCTAAGAACAAGAATTGACAAATGGGACCTCATAAAACTGCAAAGTTTCTGTAAGTGAAAGGACACTGTCATTAGGACAAAATGGCAACCAACAGATTGGAAAAAGACCTTTACCAATCCTATATCCGATAGAGAGCTAATGTCCAAAAAATACAATGAACTCAAGAAGTTAGACTCCAGAGAGCCATATAACCCTAATAAAAATGGGGTACAGTGTTAAACAAAGAATTCTCAACTGAGGATTATCAAATGGCTGAGAGGTACCTAAAGAAATGCTCAACATCCTTAGTCATAAGGGAAATGCAAATCAAAACAACCTTGAGATCCCATTTCATACCAGTCAAAATGATTAAGATAAAACACTCATTTAACAACAGATGCTGTCGAGGATGTGGAGAAAGAGGATCACTCCTCCATTGTTGATGGGGTTGCAAACTGGTACAACCATTCTGGAAATCAGTCTGGATCAGTTCCTCAGAAATTGGACATTCCACTACCTGAGGACCCAGCTATACCTCTCCTGGGCATATGCCCAAAAGATGCTCCAACATATAACAAAGACACATGTTCCACTATGTTCATAGTAGCCTTATTTATAATAGCCAGAAGCTGGAAAGAACCCAGATGCTTTTCAACAGGGGAATGGATTAAAAAAATGTGATAAATCTACAGTGGAGTACTACTCAGCTATCAAAAACAATGATAGCTTCATGAAATTCATAGGCAAATGAATTGAACTAGAAAATATCATCCTGAGTGAGGTAACTCAATCACAGAAAAACACAGATGGTAATCACTCACTGATAGTAACCCAAAAGCTCGAACTATCCAAGATGCAATCCACAGACCACATGAAGCTCAAGAAGATTCATGGGCAAAATGTGGATGCTTCACTCCTTCTTAAAAGGCAGAACAAAAATATTCATAGGAGGGGATATGGAGGCAAAGTTTGGAACAGAGACTGAAGGAGTGGCCATTCAGAGTCTGCTCCACATGTGGCCCATATAACTAGATAAGATTGATGAAGCTAAGAAGTGCATGCTGACAGGAACTGGATATAGATGTCTCCTGAAAGACAGAAACAGAGCATGTCAAATACAGAGGCAAATGCTAGCAGCAAACTGAAAACGGGACCCCTGTTGGAGGAATTAAAGAAAGGATTGAAAGAACTAAAGAGGCTTCCAAACCCATAAGAACAACACTGCTAACCAACCAGAGCTCCCAGGAACTAAACCACTACCCAAAGACTATACATGGACTGACCCATGGCTCCAGCTGCATATGTAGCAGAGGATGGCCTTGTTTGGGCACCAAAGGAAGGAGAAGCTCTTGGTCCTGCCAAAGTTGGACCCCGAGTGTAAGGGAAGGTGGGGGGAGGGGCAGGAAGGGGTAGGTGGGAAGAGGAACACCTTTATAGAACAAGGGGAAGGCGAGAGAATAGGAGGCTTATGGACAGAAAACTGAGTAAGGGAATAGCATTTGAAATGTAAATAAAGATATATTCAATAGAAAAACAAAAAAGTGCATATTCGGTGAGAGTAATCAGATGGAAAAGGCTATATATTATATAATTTCAATTTTTACTTTCTGAAGCATAAAATTATGGAGAGAATGAAAGATCAGTAGCCACAATATGTGAGAAGGGTTGACAAGGCAGAATTCAGACAAAGGGATGACTAGGCAGGGGTCAGAGGAAGACTCTGAATCATTCAAAGTATCCTTTGTGATGTTAAAGTGGTAGGTATATGTCATTACATTGCTGTTAAAACTCAAATAACATACAATACCAAGTGCAAGCTTGACTAGAAACTCCAGACTTTGGGTGATGTTATGTTCATATGGATTCATCAACTACACATGTGCTTTGCTTTGGTGCTGTTTGTGTGTGGAATTAGGAGTCTTTTGCAACTAACTCTTTCTACTTTGTATATAATTTTACTGTCAGTCTAAAAGTGGTTCAAAAATTATAGCTTATAATTTTGATAATTTGGATTTATCCTGTTTTGAGTTTGTTACTAAAATATTAATAGTGAACTTTTCTCCAGCAATGTGGCAAATTACAGATAATTCAAAAGTATATAATGCATTATACATATGTCTGTACACTACTGCATATATTTTGCTATATGATTTTTATCATAATACTGATATATATTAATACATTATTGTACTTTATAATTATATAATATATGACTTACTGTTATAAAATTGTATTACTACACTTGATATTACTTTCTTTGCATGTTTCATATAGTGATCTGTTTATTAGTTCATGCACAACTATCCTAAAACTTGGGCTTTCAGACTTCATAATTATAATTAGGTGACAATAATTAAAAGAATTTGCAAAGAGATAAAAAAAACTGACAAGTTACTTTTTCCTCTTGCCCTCACTATCATAGACTCCTCTGTGGTAAGATCACTTTTCATATCTATTTTCAAATGAGTAAACAAAGTCGTGGCAAGGTGACTGACTGCCTATCTGGGAGCTACCTCAAGTGTCTCGAGTTCAGCTAAGTTTAGACCGAGACTTCTGTGAGCTCCAACCCTGTTTTGGCCCAGTTGGCTTCTGTGTAACTGGGGGAAAGTCTCCGTCTAAGCTG
This sequence comes from Rattus rattus, assembly GCF_011064425.1. Classification (NCBI taxonomy): domain Eukaryota; kingdom Metazoa; phylum Chordata; class Mammalia; order Rodentia; family Muridae; genus Rattus; species Rattus rattus. The sequence continues at coordinate 71,770,277 of NC_046154.1, forward strand.
CTCTTTTGTCTCTGGAATGCCAGGGTGACTTGCTTGCTTGCCTTATGTAATTCCCAGGCTCTTTTCCAGGCCCTCATAGCTCAGTGTTTGAGGATGGAAAAGGGCCAAGGTATAAGTATACAAGAAAAGGACTCTTATCGTTTACCCTACTTAAGACTTGAAGGTCAGAGCTCTTGATGGATTACTTAGCAAAGTTCCTGGCTTTTCCTTTCCTACCAGCCACACACTCAGAAAAGTGAAACAGCCTGACAACCCATTGATCAAGTCACAGCAATATCACACTGAAGCTTCAACTTGAAGTTTCTTTTTGTCAGGTACATATCAGAAGGTCTGTAGAAAAGACCTCAACAAGAAAGGTTCCTTCCAAAAGGGCGAAGGGGGATTCGGAAACCTTTTCTCCACAGTGAAAACCCACTGGGCTAATGCTATGAGTCTTCCTTCTCTACTGAGGGATTTATGGCTGTAACCTTGTTTATGACCTTCCTGTTTTCAGTTTGATTCTCAATAGCAGCCTAAAGAAAGAGGGGGAAAGGGCCCTGACTCCTGTTCTAAAACTGAGAAGGGTAAAACCAAAGAAAAGTACACTAACCTAGTGCATGAAAGGAAGGAGTAGAGATGGAATGTAGAGTCATTTATTTGTTCTTTTACTCAAGTGATTGATGCTGTTGGTTGTTTCTTTATGTATATAGACACACAGACACATATTCATACATGTTCAGTTGGTTGGTTGTTTTGGGTTTTGGGGGATTTTTTGACAGTGGAATTATTAAACCTGCAGATTATCATGGATGGAGACCTAGAAAATCCAACCCATGTCTATGGTGCCGTGGGTAAGTGGGTACCTTCAAAAGGTACCAAAGAGGAAACTTTGGTCTGAGAAAACTAGGGAGTAGATGATGGTTTCCAGTTCAACATATTGGGTCAGGTTCGGGAAATCTAAAGCAATAGTAGGAGCTTCTTCTTATGCTCACTTCCAAAGATTCAGGAAATTTCTTTCCTTGAAACCCCCCAAATATGCCAGCATGAAAATAGAAACAATATACACATTATTCATCACCCAGAGCAGAGCAGGAGGAAGGTTTTTAAGACTTTGTGTTTGTTTAAACTTTCCTCAGATGCTGATGATTGCTGATCTAGAAGGTCAAGTACATTGAGAGACACAAATTTGGAACAGCAAACTTGCTCTAAGGAATCTATTGGCTTCCCCAACCATGGAACGAAGGACTGCTCCAGGAGGCTGTTCAATTCCAAAGGACTAGCTGCTCTGGCTGGTACAACCACTCTGGAAATCAGTGTGGATGTTCCTCAGAAAATTGAACATCGTAATGCAAACATTTCCCCTGCATTCATGCTGTTGGCCATCTTTTCCACCCCTTCCAAAATAGTTTGTTTCTCAGCTCTTGCTTCTCCTCCATGCTGTGCTGAGAAGGATCTAAAACATGCTTTCTTAAAACAGTTTTTGTTTTTGTTTCGAACCACAGTCTAAATTTAAACCCTGGCCCAGCCTCTGGAGCTGACCAGTGTTTGTGAGTGTGCCCTCATTGTTGCCTTGGGGACAATTTCCTTCAGCCAGTCAAGGGCAAATAAACTGTGGATTTGTCTGTTTAAGCACAAGGGCATTGTCAGGAATCAACTTTTCCTTCTTGCTTTTTAAATTTATTCAGTCAAAGACAGCAAGATTAGCACTTATAAATATTGTCTTTTATGAATGCTCTTAGAGCCAAGATCCTGATGTATCTATGTGTTTGTCTCCCCTTTATTCTAAAATAAAGAAGTTCTTAGCCTCTCTGGTCTCAGTTTTCCTTCCCAATCTTATTGCTTATTCAGTCTTATTGTTTGCTTCTTTTCACACTTTCTTACATCTACTGGTTCATTCTTTTTCTTTACTGCTAGGTAAGTAAGACTGACCTTTATTCCTGTCAAATCATCTCATGCTTTATGGTCTTTGCTCAAAGCCTAGCTGAGTATTTCCTTTTTAATGAAGGCTTTATGGGCTTCTTTAGATCACATCACCTCTCCTCTGCTTTGCAACTCTGAGAATACCTGTTAGGCTGAAGAGATACTTTAAAATAAGCCCTATGTCCTGCTGGCCCTGAGCAAATATTGTTTTATTTTGTATTGTAATGTTATACCAGTGGTTTGTATTTTTAAAATCCAATAAAAATTATCTGTCACACTCTTGCACGGATGCTGTTTGGAACGTGGGCTGGTACATTTCACAGTGTACTTTCCACACAGACCCATGGGAGAAAAGTTTCTTAGTCCTCAAGACCCAGCACATCTAGACTTCTTCTGAACTGATGCTTTATTTTGATCTTGTGGTCATTGTGAGTCACGTCTTCTTCTTTTGGTAGGCGCAGAGCCAGAATTGCAGCCCCCCAAGAGTAACAAAGCCAGGCTTAATGGCATGTGCTTGGAGGTAATAGCATTAACTGTGGCTTCTTATTCTTATTTCCTGTCTTTATTTTTCTTTCCTCCAATGTTCTCCCTTATTTATTTTGTACTCCTGCAATTGTGCATGTCTTTGTGAAAACACTCAATCATTTTTGGAATCTGATGAGGGCCTCATGCATACATACATATGGAAAGCAAACAATCCTTTACCTTATTTTATCCTTAAATAGTATGCAAAGCATTAGTATAAAGCTTGATGATTGTTTTACATATATTTATACTCACATAACTCCCACCTAGATCAAGATATAGAAAATCCCAGAAACACCAGAAGGCGTCACTTCCTTTGATTACTAATCTATCATCCTATGTATTCCCACTTGTTCTGAATATTTTTGGGACTGTACTTGTTCGTATCCCACAAAAGCCTAAGATGGTTTCCAAGGCCCAGTAGGTGTTGAAGGGCAGGACGCTTTCCCTATGAGAGAAGAATTTAAGGCCCAGTGTTAGGTGTTCAGCCCCTGGTATCAGTATAGCCTCACGGGGAGCTGGAAGACTGAGTGGTCTTCTTGTCCCTGGACTTCATGGCTGCAGTACAGGGTCTAGTGCCATGTCGATCCTGAACACATTGACTGAAAAGGTTTTTAGTATCTATCACTATCTTAATTCAAGAGAACACTGGTAATCTCCTTAATTCTGGAAATCAAGCTGAGAAAATCCAGAGAAATTACAGGGCACTTTTTTTTTTTAAGGTATAGCTTTACCAAGGTCTTCTATCTCTTCTGAATACAGTAAAAGAACACAAGCATGCTCTGACTCTGGACCAGCTAGATGTGATAGGCTCAGCCAGTCTTACACCTTCCACCCAAGCATCTTGGACTTTGTGACCAGGAGGCACAGTGAAACAAGCAAGCAAACGAAAAAATATGAGAATCCATGAAGGGGTTCACTTGCCGCCTGGGCCCCACCAACTCATTCTTTTCTTACTTAAATGCCCTGGCAAAGAAAAATCTGGCAATGTGGTCAGAAGTTCTTTCTTTCTTTCTGCCTGAAGATTGTTATTACTGGTCACCAAGAGAATAGTCTTGATTGAGAATTTATTTTGGAATAAATGTTTGCAAAGCGTGTAAAACAAAACAAAACAAGTGCGTGTTATTGACAATGATGGAAACAAACAATACAGATTTTCAAGAATGATTTTCATTTATTTTGGTCTGCAGTCTCTGGGACATCTGGGGAAGAAGCTTGTCCCTGAACAAAACTGAATGGCAGGAGGTTGGGGAAGTCTTTCAAGTGCAAAGTAGGCCACAGCAAGGTCAAAACCAGAAAGTCAAAGAAGGATATTGGGAAGGGCCTGCTGTTTGCTGAATGCCAGCTAACTTCTGGAAGCTGCAATATTCACAATTGTAAATTGAAGGGTTGTACAATTAGCCCTTTGGTCCATTTTTATTTTGAAACAGAAAAAATAAAAACCAAACTCTGATGTTATCTTTTTTATTCCCTTGAGATTGACCTTATCCTTAGCAAGTATTATAGTTTATTTTCACTAACTTAATTTTAGTCAAGATGGAGTTTCTTCTGTGGATGAAAATGTATAAGAAAAGCATTACTTTAGTAGCAAATCCTGCTTTTCTGGTTAGGTTTTTTTGCTAACTTGACACAACTAAAGATACCTGAGAAGAGGGACCACCAGTTGAAGGATTGCCCCCATCAGATGGCTCCATGGGAATGTGTCTAGTACATTTTTCATTAAATGAAAATGGATGTGCCCACTGTGGACAATGCCACTCTGGGCAGGTGGTCATGGCTGAGAATAAGCAGATGAGCAACCCAGTAAGCATTCTCCATGTTCTCTGCTTAAGTTCCTGCTGTTAAGTTCCAGTTTTGAGCTCCTGCCTTTATGGTGGACTATAAGCCGTCAGCCAAATAGTCAGTTTCCTCCCCAAGTTGGATTTGGTCATTGGGTCTATCGTCTATCACAGCAAAAGAGAAGCAAACTGCAGATCTTGATCTTGTATACAAGAACAGTTCTATTTCTTGTCTGAGGTCTTAAGGGTTCTTTCTCTAAAGACAGCAATTGTATGGAGTTAGACCAAAGGTGAGCCCTATTTAGCAAGCTTTTCTGAAACAAGGCAAGAGGCTGAAACTTGCACAGTTTAGTTCTGATGAAACGCAGCTCAGTCTTTTCAAGAGGAATTGTGTATTTTCATTGGGGAAAATAATGATGAAATCAGGATGGATGTTCTCAATTCTGGCTCCAATTTTAGTTGTTAAAAGGCCCAGTTAATTTTTCACACAATGTGTTTTGCATTCTTACCTTGCTGTTAATAATGCAGCATTAAAATAAGAAAATCAATGGAAAAGATAATGATACCAACTTTGGTACCAAACAGTTTGAAGATTCATTAGTTATTTTACAGATTGGTATCTGCCCCTCTCAGAGCACCCATAATATCTGTGGTTAAATTTTTTTTAATAGCTTTCTTCCTACTTACAGAGCTGTATACTATATGCATGTGTACATTTGTGTGTGTGTGTGTGTGTGTGTGTGTGTATCTGCTAGATCTAATAATGTTGTCTTCATTTGCATGTGTTTAGGACTAACTCCTTAGGATTGTGGTCTTGACCCTAAGAAAAAGAAAGAAAGAAAAAAAAAGAAAGGAAGAAAGAGAGAAAGAAACAAAGGCAGGAACAAAGAAAGAAAAAAGAAAGGAAGAAAGGAAGAAAGAAAGAAACAAAGACAGGAACAAAGAAAGAAAAAGGAAGGAAGGAAGGAAGGAAGGAAGGAAGGAAGGAAGGAAGGAAGGAGGAAGGAAGGAAGGAAAAAACCCTGGCTCTCCCTCCTTCAACAATCATTGCCTCCCAGCAACCTTTTACCTAGGTGTGTGGCTTTGTGAAATTTTCATCTGTCCACAAGTTGATGTAGTCTTTGCTGATCCACGTACGCTCCATATTTTGATGAGGTATGGATCTAATAGCTTCCATCTGCTGCAGAAAGACGTTTCTTTGGTGAGATGTGAAAGCTGCACTTAGCTATAGCAAGAATGAGTATGTAGAAGGCAGCTGGAAACAATGCTGCTTTACTAATAAGGCAGTGTTAAGTTCTCCTACAGAAGATATGAGCTCTCCAGCCCTAGATTCCTGGCTAGGTTTACAGCATGAGCCAGGAATTCCTTCTTAGTGAATGGACTTAGGTTTGAGTGCACAGCTGTTGGTTGCCCCTGAGATACAGGTGCCACAATTACACAATGGGAGACATCCTATCATTGTTCCACTTCTCAGGCTTTACAAGTAGGTAGGATGATTGATTGTTTTTTCCCTTTGGCAGCTTGCATAATATTTTCTGACAGTATGAGAGCTAACCTTCAGGGAAGAAGCTACCAGGTCATTAGCAGCTTGATTTATGTAAATCTTGTATCCAAGTTTGCAGTGTCTTAAACGATAAGGTTTTGCCTTCATGTTCTGGAAGACTTCTAAGAACTCTGGCTATAATCTATATTATTTTCTGTGAGTGGTCTCATGGACATCTCTAACCAACAACCTGAAGGGTGAAATCTCCCACTTGGTGCTAAATTTTTTGTTAGATAATCTGCAGGTCTGAGGGGAGCATTTTTCCACCATGTGGGGTAACAAAATTAACACATCCTATGCACATACATCTACAAATATACATATACATATAATGTGTAAGTGTTTAAATATACCTATAAAACGGTATGCTTTTAATGGCTTTTCTGAACATCCAAATTTTTCTTCCTCCCTCTTCCTCTGTATTAAGATATCCTTCTCCAATTAAGTCCTCCTCATTTCCCCCTCTCCCTCTTCATAGACCTCTGGGCTTGTTATTTCTATCTTGGTGTTCCTTTTCCTTCCTCTGGTTCCTTTCTATTTTTCTTGTTTCTATGGTTACTCAAGGTTATATATTCAAACCAAAAAATTTGAATCTTAGAACACATCTGGACTTGGGATTTTTAGTCAGAAGACATTTTAGTCATTTCAATATTCACATTTGTTATGGGGCTGTTTAAACTGGTACAAACTCTTCTTGCTTTAATTTTGGTGGTTTTCATCTTTTTTAGGAATGCATCTATTTCTTTTAGGTTTTTCCAGTTTTATGGACAATAGATTTTGTTTGGTTGGTTTAGTTTTTGTTTTTGTACTACCTTATAATTCTCTGAATTTCCTTAGTATCTATTGTAATGGTCCCTCTTGGCCTCTTATTTTAGTAACTTGGTCCTTCTCTTTCTTTTGTTTAATTCAGAGTCTCCCAATATTCTTGGTGCTTGTGTGTGTGTGTGTGTGTGTGTGTGTGTGTGTGTGTGTGTGCTTGTTAGTTATTATTTCACTAATATCTTCCATGATTTTTATTATTTCTTACCATCTGCTTTTTTTTGTCTCTGTTCTTGTTTTAAAAATTCTTCAAGTACATCATTAAACAATTTATTCATATTGTTTGTTTCTTTGTTTGATTGGATTGTTTTTAACATAGACACTTAGTATTATATATTTTCTCTTTGAAACTACATTTAACACATCCCAAAGGTTTTGGTAACTGTCTTTCTATTTTCACTTAGTTCCAGGATTTTACATCTACCTTCTCTGATCTCTTGTTCAGTCATATGCTGTTCAGTCTTCATGAGTTGTGTAATGTCCAAATGTTGAGTTTTACTTTTGTAGTCAGATGAGAAACATTAAAGGTTTATACTTCACACATCTCTGTATATGATGTGAGAAAGAAGAGAGAGAAAGTCCCATGGTCTACTATGTAGAAAGGAGTATTGGGTGAACTACGTAGAGGGGAGTATTAGGTGAACTATGTAGAAGGGAGTATTGGGTGAACTATGTAGAGGGGAGTATTGGATGAACTATGTAGAGGGGAGTATTGGGTGAACTATGTAGAGGGGAGTATTGAGTGAACTATGTAGAGGGGAGTATTGGGTGAACTATGTAGAGGGGAGTATTGGGTGAAATACTTGAGTAAAACAGCTACTGTTTCTTAGGTTTACTTAATGAATGAAGTCAGTTCATTCCTATGTTTATTTTTTGCTCAGATGTACTATCTAATGGAGAAACTAGGATACTGAAATTACCAACTACTGCTGAATCAGGGTTAACTTTTATTTTCAAGTTCAGTAGAATGCTTTTTATAAAATTGAACATGCAAGAACTTGGTGCATATATGTAAAGGATTATGATGTCTTCTTAATTAATTGTTCCCTTGATCATAATGAAGTATACTTCTTTATCTCTCCTAATTAACCTTGATTTGAAGTCTATTTTGTCATATAATAGGTTATGAAAATCTCCTGATCCCATTTGCTTAGAATACTGTCCTTCGAAACCTTTCACTTTGAGGTAGAACCGATTCTTCAAGACGAGATGTATCTCTTACAGATAGCAAAGTGATAGATAGTATTTCTTAGTCCATTCAACTAACCTGTGGTTTTTGATTAGGAAGTTGAGGCCATTAATATCACAAGTTATGGTTGAAAACTGAATGTCGACTGCTGCCACTTTGCTGTTTTCCCATGCTATGGTCTTAGTACTGTTTTGGGTTTCAGGAGTTAGCTGTGTTTGTTTTCTTTCTAGAGTCTCAGGGCCAGGCTTACTTCTTTTTTTCAGTCTGAAGCATTACCTCTAGAATTCTCTATCAGATTTATTTCATGGGCATGAATTCTTTCAGCCTGTGTGTATCATGGAAAGGGTTTCAATAGTGAGCAATAAGTCTGGCTTGGCATCTGTGGTATTTTAGAACTTAAAAGTATATTTCTTCAAGTATTTCCATCTATTAAAGTTTCTGTCAAGTCACTGGCTATTACTCTGATTGCTTTGTTCTTATGTGTGATTTGTGAGGTTTTCTTGCCCTTTTGCTTTTTAAAATTAGCTGCGTGGCCGATTTATGTTGAGTGAAAGTTTGGTTCTATTTTTGTGGCTATTTGAACATGGTTGATTTCTGGTCAGATAGGAGCAGGTTAGTCCTTCAAATACTCAGTGGTGATTATTGACTAGAGATACTTGGTGATTCCAATTTTGTGATTAAACAGTGTGACATAGGGGTCTTAGAGTTATGTGACACTGCTTAGTGAAGTTGGAGAAAATTCCCTGCTAAGGTTACCAGCAAGACCTGGGCATGCAAAGGCAGGGTGAAGCAATAGACCAGGCAGAACCTTTATAAAAGCACAAAAATGTGACCCTTGATGAGCCTGGATCTGGAGAGCAGAGGGTAGCACAGGCCTAGAAAACTGGAGCAGACTCAACAAGAGAGCACATGGATAAGCCTGGGCCAAAGGTCATTGCAGAAGCAGCTCCTGCCTGGACCCAGAAGACAATGGGAGGTGAGTGCCCTGGGTCATACTTGGCAAGAGAGTGCAAGGATTCATCTCTGCCTGGGTGGGGCCTTGAGTGGGAAGGGAAGGGTGGAGTAGCCCTAAGGATGCTAGGCCAGACCCAACCTAAAGTGACTCTGTGTACTTTGTTGCACTCACTTTTCCAAAGCAAGTGTGAGAGGGGAGTGTTAGCAATAGTTTACTTATTCCATGAGTGTAAGCTGAACGATCTTGTACACTAGAGTTGCTAGAGAACAAATGTTTGTGTTCCACTGAAGTGTTTATCTTGAAGCCAAATCCCCAGTGTAATGGTGTCTGAAGGTAGAGCCTCTGGGACCTGATTCAATCACAAGAGTAAAGCCCTTGGGGCCGGGATTAATGTCTTTTTAAAGAGGCTCCAGACAACTGCTTCAGCCCTTCTGCCAGAGAAAAGACGCCATATATAAAGCAGGGAGTAGAACTCACCAGTCATTCTGTATTAATCATAGACTTTTTTTATTCTGTACTGTAAGGGCTAGATTTCTGTTTTTAGAACCCAGTAGGAGGTCCAGGCATGGTGACACATTTCTTTAATGTAAGCAAAGGGAGGCAGGGACAGACTTATCTCTGTGACTTGAGGCCATCCTGGTCTATTAGGTGAATTATAGGCTAGCCAGAGCTACATAATGAGACCCTGAGTCAAAAATAAAATTAAACATAAAGTAAATCCCAAATATTCCCCCAAACCTCAAATGTTCAAGGCTTGGCCAATGGTGCTTATGGGAGCTGGTAGGCGACTTAGAGGTGGGGCTTAGTTGGAGGGCATAGTTGGGTGGGAACACCATCTTGAGAGGAATCTTGTTCACCTTGACCTTAATCCTTTGACTTTTTGCTTCCAGGTCAACATCAAATGATGTTTTTTTTTCCCCATGATGCTATTCTTCTGTAATGTGCTGCTAGGGACCGTGAGGTTGTACTGACACCTGTGGAATCAGGAGCCAGAATAATTCTTTTTCCCTCTTCAGAAAGTAAATCCCTGGACGTAGCTCAATTGTGCTCCTAGTTATTTTATTTCAATGCTGACTAACACGTCTATATATTTTTTTTAAATCCAAGAATTAGAATTTGAAACATTTTCTGGAATGATACATTTTACCCAAGCACAGACAGATCATCTGGAGGAGCCTAGGCAGGGTGAGAAACTATGTAGCAATCACTGTTGTCTGCCAGTTTGTGCACCCTGCAGATAGGGACCCTGGGCAGGAGAGTGGTAGAGCTGAGCAGAAAGGTAGGTTGTCACCTGCTAGGAAGCTGGAAACTACCCTTTAGCACTTCTTGGCCCAATGGCAATGTTATGATCTGTAGTGTAACACTTAGCCAACAAAGACTGTTGTTACTAGGGTGGTTGCTTTTTCTCATATCCTTGGATGCTACTGTGACCTTATCTTAGTCTCTTACCCATGAAACCAAACAGCTGTGGTGTTGGAAGGCAAGGTTCCAACAAATAGCCATGGGATCAAGTCATGACTCAACCTTGCTCCAAAGAAAGCAGGGCTCAAAGAGGAATATAATTATTCTGGGTTGGGAGCTGCTGACTGTCCGTATACACTACTTAAACACGTAGCTGGGTTATGTTCAATAGGTCTCCTTGAATGGCAGCCTCACTGGGATCAGTAATGGTCTACTTGCTTTCCTTCAACACCCCCCTTTATTCTTCAAATGCTGACACAAATAGAATACACCCGTGTTCATGGAACATGTCCTGACACTTGTCCCTAAAATATTCATAGGATGTAGTACAACTCTGGGCACATTTGCTAGGTGCCTTGTCAGAAAAGAGCAAGATGCAGGGCCTTAACTTTTGCCTAAGGAGCTCCCTTTCCTCTCTGAGCATAATCTTGTGCATATGTTGCGTTAGAAAGAAATCTTGAGAAAACTGGAGGACCATTAATAGATCTCAGTGCTGTGTGCTCCTGAGTCTATTTATATCTTCCCCATGCCAGTGCCTGTTCTCAACTAAAGAGAGAGATGTAGAGACATACAGATGACACCTGTTTTAAATATTGGTGCTGGAATGTTACATAATTCTGGAACATTCTAATGAAAGACACCTGGAGATTTTTGTAGCAGTTCAGGAAGATGCACTCAGACATCTTGGGGAACATCTTTGAATGGCAGAGAGGTCATGATGGAATGTTGTGATTGAGTTTGGGCTGAGTTTGAAGGGACAAGAATAAGGTCCCACAAGTAATGCACTATACCTGAGAGCTTTGAGTGTGGTTTCTAGTCAGGTGAGTCAGGATGGGGCTGCTTCTGAATCAAGGAAGTTGCCGGTATGGAAAGGAGGATTTAAAAAAGGAAGGGAAAAGTGTGTGTGTGTGTGTGTGTGTGTGTGGTGTGTGTGTGTGTGTGTGTGTGTGTGTGTATGTGTGTTTACAAAACAGAATACCTGCCTAAAATTGTTCTCACTGAGAAAACCCAGTAAAAAGAACATTAAAAGCAGTGTACTGAGGGAAATGATCAGGATTTGTACATAGGATCTTTATGGAGGGTTAAGTAATTTAGGATGTTCTAGGAAGGAATCACTGATGACAAAGCCCATAATCTGGTTCAAGAATTTACTAGACTTTATCAAAACTAGCCTAGACCAAAGAATCTGCATGACCATGGCCTAGAATTATGATTATAACAAAAGACAGACTACAAAATGTTTCCATGCAGTTGATGGCGGGGATTAGGAGATTATTGGCCAGAGCTGGAAATTGGGGAAAAGACATGGGCATCATTATGGATCATAATAGGAGACTTCTAGAGTCATGCTGAATAAGGTATATGTTCGGCAGGATACCTCAGCCCAGTGATGACTCAACTCTAGCCCTGTCTAGCCTGCTGTGGAAGTACTAAGAGTTCAGGCCTAAAATTAAGATGACTACTGTAGTAATCCCTTAGCAAAGGCAATGATTTGAACAAGAAAAGCAAGTTTGGGAATATAAAGAATGGTTGATGTGACTGACAGGGGTTAGTCAGTAATCAGAACTAGGAGGAAACACACTGAGGTATGGGAAGTGCATCCAGTCCACCCTGTCTTCTGATATATAAATGCGGAGTGGTGGACCATGAGCGAAAGCCTGGTAAGGTCGAGTCAAAGGCTTACAGACCTGGAGTCTCTGTGGGGACAATAGGAGCTTTGCTTGCCCTGGCACCAAGCCCTTGTCACACAGCAGCAACCTCCCATAGATTTGTGGCCATCAATCACATAAGGGCAATGTCCCCAAGCCCCTCCACATGTAGATGAGGCATCCCTAACATCTCCGACCAAGACAATAGGAGAAGAGCCATGACCACAGTCAAGTAGGCTCACAGAGTTCTCCATGCTGATGAGGTACCTAGAGGGCTGGAGGGCTTTGTCAAAGCTTCCCTTCCAAGTCATTCCTCCCTGAACAGGTATTTAATCTCAGGCCCATCCTGAGAAGTGGGGTATGGTTTTATGAATCCATTTTCCACCATGACAACAAACTGTTTGGAGCCATGGATTGCCTCTTTTCATTGAGGTCTACAGTAAGGAGCCATGGAGAAGGCCTTCACCTACAGAGCCATAGTCTATTATCCCATAGAATGCTTCTCTGCACTTCCCACCACAACATGCCTGCCAAGTACTCTCACCACTGGGACTAGACAGAGTTCCCTTTTAACTTGGCTCAGGGATAGATGCTGTCCGCAGCCCTTGGGCACCCACTCCATTCTCAGCACTTCTACTACTCCCAGCAGCACCTGATGTCCAAGAGCCTGAGAACCTCATGGCCTCCACCTTGTTGCATGCTCAGGGAACACCAAACCTGCTCTGGCCACTTTCTATTAAGTTTTACCTCATCCTTCAAGTATAGATTAAAGATCTTTAACTCAGAGTAGCCTTTGGTTACTACCATAGATTAGCAGACAACCTCCCTTATTCTCTTGTTCTTCCAAAACACTAAGCATCATTTCTAATTATCCTATTATTTGTTCATTTATGGGCAACCACAATATCTCATATTTGTCTTCTAGTATACCCTACCAATTACATAGCAGTCACTGAAGTAGATTGTTCAGACAGAGCTTTTCCTTAGCAGTATGTGGAAACCCCATTCCTCATAATGTGTAGGGAGTGCCTTGGGCAGCTTATAGCTCATTTTGGGAATTCCTAGAGATGTTAAGGGTAGAAGATATATGCTGTGCAGTGGTAGTACAATAACACATATTAAAATTGTAGCTTGTATTAGCTCTCTAAGTGACTTTATTTCATAGGAGAGCTTTCACCACACAAATCAAGTTAAAGGAAATCATTAGGACAGAACCACACTAAATATGACTAGTATCCTCATAAATGTTGTGTATCTGTGTGTGTGTGTGTGCATGTCTGTGTGTCTGTGTATATGTCTCTCTCTCTCTCTCTCTCTCTCTCTCTCTCTCTCTCTGTCTGGGTAGAAACTGAAGAAATGGAAAAAGGCATGTCTATAAATCAAAGAATGCCACAGGCTTCCAGAGTTTAGGAGGAAGTCACAAAATAAACACTCTTCCTCCAGCCTTTAGAACATGGCCCTCCTGATACCTTGATTTTGGGACAAATGTTTGAAGTTCTAGGTCACTTAGCCCTGGATATTTTGTCACAGCATCTCCAAGAAGCTAATATAGTCCTTCATGGGGACTCATGGTCCTGGAGCCTTGTGAGCCTGCTATAAGCAAGGCGTAGTGGCTACTTTGAAGGAGTCTTCATCTACTGATTTTGGGGCGTCCCTAAATCTCTACCTTGCTTATACCATGCCACAGAGTTTGTATTCTGAACAGGGGGCACGAAAATGACTTGTGGGAAAATGTCATCAGCTGAGATGGTAATCGTCGAAAAGTCAGAGAAAGAATAATTAGTTTACCACTTTTTAGACCAAGAGCAATGAAATTATATGAAACAGAATGGAAGAAGTATCCTAAAAAGGGTAACTGTTTTTATACTAAATATAGGGGAAAGAATATCTACTAAGAACTATTGGTAAGCACAAGGGACTTCTAGATTCAAACAACTAAGTTGCATTTTCTGCTACAAAGAAATAGAACTAGCCAATGATTTTTATCATTTTGTCTCCATTTCTTTTTTCCCACTGTTAACAATTAGTCTTTTAACTGGCACACCCACAGCATATTAAAATATACTTGGAGTCCAATCATCTACTAAAAACATTTGCTCCCCACCTCCGCTCTTGTTCCTTCACACTTTCTTCCAACTGGCTATGTAGCTAGTGCTAAATATACTTTTAATATTTTGTAAAATTTGGAGAGTTATATGTAAAACTTAAATTGCCACTACAGCTTCAAATTTGTTAATAACCGAGATTTTAGAAAATCTCTGAAAACTCAATTCATAATAGTTTTTGCTAATCTCTAAATGCTAGATTTTAGCTATTTACTAAGTCTAAGAAATAGTATTTTAAGGAAGAAAGTGAAAAAGGAAGGAATGAAGGGAGGAAGAAAGGAAGAAAGGAAGGAAGGAAGGAAGGAAGGAAGGAAGGAAAGAAGGAAGGAAGGAAAAGGGGCCGATGAAATTGTTCAGTTGGTGAAGGGACTCACTGTTAAGCCTGAAGACCCAAGCTCAACCCCTGGATAGCACTTGATCGTAGGATCAAGTAAGGATCGTAGGATAGCACTGACTCCTTCGAATTCTTCTTTAACTTTAGTACTCACCTCTCTCAACACCACTTCCTCCACACAATAAATAAGTAAAAAGAAAAAAAGATTTTTTAAATTAAAGAACAAAAATAATAGGCGGCTAAAAGGGAATTGGATTACTTTTGGTGAAATATCCAAGTTACTTACCATAAACGTTAAGGAAGATATACACTGCATTCCCTGAAGATCATGAACATCAAATAATTACCTGGATTGTTGACCCAAGAAGTAAGGATACGGTGGATATTGTGGACACAAGTGCTTCCATGTGAGCTGTGAATTTTTATGGAGAAACAATCTTTTTATTATTCTAATTCTTCCTCTGCCTTTATTTTCAGCAAGTCGTAGTTACTCCTCTGCGGCCTCAGTTTTCTTGGTTATAAATGGGATAGCATTGCTTGCTCTGCCTACCTTACAGAAGTATTTTTTAATTGATTCTTTGTGAATTTCACATCATGCATTTCAATCTCACTCATCTTCCTGGCCCTCCTTGACTGCCTGACAGCTTGCCAAACCCCCAAAGAGAAAAAAACAAAACAAACAAACAAGCAAACAAACAAAATCTCACTGTGGAGATATAACAGTGTATCAGACAATATACTCTTTAGTCCATTTAGTTATTACAATGAATCATGGTTCTGGTTTGAGGCTTCTGATTTCTGCTTATTTTCAATACTGAATCCTTCCCAGGCCTCCTGTGGGATATCCTCTTGTTACCCTGTGTCATGGAGATCCTGTAGCTTTGGTTCTGCAGGACTACCCCTTTAGTGCTCTAGCAGTTCACAGATGGCTTATATGTTGAAATGAACTAACTCAAAGTCCTGAATCTATGCTTGGATAGTAGTTCAGTTGGTCTGCATGCCAGCTCTCCTGCACCTATACCATACGACCAGGGCTACTTCTCCCAATTTGCCCAGGCAAAGAGTGGGGCCAGGTAACCCATGCCCCTTTTACTAGGGCCAGCTTTGCTGTGCTCTGAGGTGCAGGATATGGGGCCTTGCTCTCCCAAGTGCTTAAGTGGAGCCAGGCAAGGGGTAGAGCCAGCTCAGCTCAGCTCTCAGATATCTACAGGCCCCAGGCAGCAGCCACAGGAAGGCCATCTGCATTTCCTTTGGTGGTAATGTGGGCCATAGACAAAGCCACTGACCTCTGATGTTGTGGGCCCACAGACTCTGGCAGCAGCACTGGCTATGACTTCACCATGACCTCAGGTGGCAGTGGCTACTCTTATCAGCTTATTCTTCATGACACTGGAGTCTCCAGTTTGGTCTCCCTTCCTGGTGCACAAAGTGTTCCAGTTCTCTTTCTTCTTCTATCTCCATCACACACTTGCTCACCACAGTGAAAACTCAGTTCATAATAGTTCTTGCTAATCTCTAAATGCTACACTTTAGAAACCTATTAAGTGTAAGAAAATATTTTTAAGAGAGAAGAGTATGATGCAGTCCCAGCATCAGTAATGACATCTTTTGAAAGTTAGGGTTGTTAAATGATTCTCTAACCTGAGATTCCAAAGGAAGTAAACCCCTGGTGAAAGTTAAACACAGAAAATTGTAATCCAATTTAGAGTCATCCAGTCTCAGGGTTAAATTGCCACCACATCCAGCTAGAGAGATTAGTAAATAGCCAATGTTGAGAAATAAATACAGCAGGATTTGTGAGTCAGTTGGGGATTGCTACTCTTCAGGTACTGTTCTACTTGGGCTAGGATGTGGCTCTGGAAGTCATGGCAACACACAGTGGTTGTTTTCTCAAAGGAAGAAATCACGGGCCTGCTGGTAACTTGCATTTGTTATTGGTTCTATTGATGGACAGTGAAATCCACCATTTCCCAAAAAGGGAAGAACAGTAACTGCCTTTGTGTCTCCAGTTCTACAGAGAGCATAAACCCAAACCACTGGGCTTGTCTTCATCTTCCATTTCTCCACCACTCATCTCATTTGCTTGCTTATTTCTCTTCCATCACTTAACCACACCATCTACTTACTCACTTCCTGCTGTTCCAAGCCAGGGCTGGGCACTGGCCAAGGCAAAAAACGATGGTTTGTCAACAACCCAACATTCACGTACTTTTCCTCTTACTAATTCTCCTACATTGTTCTACTAATCATTGTTTCTCCAGTTTGTGGGGATCCATATTGTAGTAGTTAAGTCAGTTTATATGTTGCTGTCATCAAGAACAGTGTCCTTATATAAAGTGGCTCGCTCAGGCTGAGAGGGAAGATGGATTTGCATGCTAGAAGACAAGCTTCTCTCTCACACATATCCATAAGTATCTGGTTTCATCATTTCATCTGTTTCTTAGGGGAAACCCAAGTGAGGATCAAAGTAATATTGTGAGGGCAATACACCACACCAAGCAAAGAAAGACATACATCTGGCTGGACATCAAGGAATTGATACATAAACAAGATTGTGTTGCATTTTATTTTTGTTGGTTTTTTTTTTCATGTGGCAAGAAGTTTCTTGATGCTTTAAAGGACAATTTTACAAAGAAGTACATGATAAATGACACTTTATCCATTGAGGTGCTATCCAATAAACCATTCATTGACTAAAACATTAGCCCAAGTGAAATGTCCACTGAGAAGAACATGAGCTATGGTCCTGTCTCCAGGCTGGCCCAGTGCAGACTGACCACAGGCAATACTGGGTAATCTGACAAAGCTAGCTAGTTAATCCTCTGGGAAGACCAAAACATTTGTCATTTTCTGGGTGCTTCTCAGGAAGCACGTACACTTTTCTAATATCTTAGGCATGTTATACCCAATACATTTGCCTACAATATCCCATAAAATATACATGTTTAACCCTATGTATTCTTGAGGGAACTGAAGCTTAGACACCCTAAGAGTCTTCTACTGGATCATACAATTTGACAGAGACGAAATGTATAATTCAAAATTATCTGTATAATTCAAAATACTTATTTTAACGGAGGTATTTCCATGGATTAACAGAAGCCAGTAGTGTCATACTGATAAAAATAATGGTATTTTTCCTACAGATATTGTAATAGTAGACTTCTTTGTGGAGCTGAATGTAAAATGTGTGTGTAACTTAGTACACATCTTGGTGGGAAGGGTGCCCATACAGATCAGAGGCAAGGGAATGGAACACTGACAGCTAATGTTATAGACATTTATGAAACACTGGATGGTTTGTGGGTACTGGGATCTGAATTCTGGCTCTGATAGAGCAATAAGCACTCTTAACAACTGAGACATCTCTTCAGCGATGAGGGGGAAATTTTTTACCTTGAGAGTAAACGAGACTTTCTCAGAACCGTTCTTTGTTTTTAACATGAATATTACCATTAGCAAAGAAAATTCTTTAAAAAAAATATTGAGAATTTCATATATATATAAGGGCTGTCCTGGATAGCTTCATGTCAATTTGACATAAACTAGAGTCATTTGGGAAGTGGGAACCTCAGTTGAGAAAATGTTCCCAAACAAATTGGCAAGCCTATGCAGGCTGAGCAAGTCGTGGGGAGCAATCCAGTAAGCAGCACTCTTCCATGGCCTCTGCTTCAGTTTCTGCCTCCAAGTTCTTGCCCTGGGTGAGTTTTTGCCCAGATTTTCATTAGTGGAAGGTATCTTTTCCTCTGCTGTCTGTTTCCTGTGCTGAGATGAGATTTTCAAGTTAATGTCATCCCATGTTCACTCTTACTGTGTACTTTGATACCCTTTGCAAGAGTCGTTGTTGAGACTAAGTGTCATGAAGTTCATCCCAGATGCATTCTTCAAGCATTTTTACCATCGCAGACCTTATATTTATAGATAATCCCTTGCAGTGGTTTTATGTGCATACTATAAAATAAGAACTCAAATCCATAATCAATTTTCCCAGGGCTAGTTATTGTAGAGGTGGTTCTCTGACTATTGTTCACTCCCGGTATCCTTTTCAAAGATCAGTAGATGGGTTACGTCTTAGTCAAGGGTGTTCACTATTGTTCCCTGGGTCTCCTTGTCTTACATGTAGCAGTTTCCTAGTGTGTTTTGATTACTGTTTCTCTCTCAAAGCGCAAGCCTTTCATCTCTGCTCTTGCACTTAAGAACTGGCACAATAAACATGTTAGAATTGCTTTTTCTGCTTTCAAACATGTCATTAGAATTCTGGTAATGATTGAATTGAATCTAGAGGCTGCTTTGGTAGAATATTTTAGTAGTACATATTCTTCATGATCCACAACCTTTCTGTGTCTGTCTTTTTTGTGCAATGCTTTGTAGGTTTTTAAAATGGATTTTCTTTTCTGTTTCTTCTTGTTCTTGTTCTCCTCCTACTACATCTCTTTAACTATTCATATACATACTTTAGCATACATAGGAAAGTCAGATAACTTGTGAGAATCCATTTTTCTCTTCTGCTATGTGGGTCTAAGGGATCAAACTGCAGTTATCCGTCTTGATCTCCAGTGGCCTCCTACTAAGCTCTCTCCAAGTTTTAGTGTACAACTTACGACCTTCTTATTTAAGTTAGCTGATATGTAACTTATTATAATGCTATTAGAAGTAGAATTGTTTCCTTAATTTCTATCTTGTTCTTATTAGTATATCAAAACATGACTGTTCATTTTGTTTCTTTGTTTTTCTATAGATTTTGTGACCTGAAACTGAATTCATTTTTAATTCCCAGCAGAGAGGTAGGTATTGTGTTGGTGTGTATGTGTGTGTGTGTGTGTGTGTGTGTGTGTGTGCATGCACGCAACCACATGTGTGTGTATGTGCTATGACATGTAGATATAATCTTTAGAATTTCTTCTATATGAACAACAGTCTATGAAATGATGCAATTTTTACTTCCTTTTCAATTTTGATATCTTTTAAATTGTGCATTATTTATTTTATTAGTGAGGAAGATTTTGTTTTCTCTAAGTATGGCATATGATTTTAGTCTTGGAATTTTCATATTTGACTATTATTATATTGAAGCAATTTATTGTATTTTGAGCTTTGGGCTGTTTTAAGCCTAAAATTGTATTAAATTTTTTAGACACATTGAATCATGCCCATGCAGTTAGCGGATGTACTCTCTTGATATGGTATCTTACACTGATTGATTATAGTTAATCTAACCATCTTGGCACCTCAGAGATAGACCCCATTCATCATACTGCATGGTCATTTTAAAGCGCCGTTGATTTAGTATGCTAGAGTATATGTATCTGTCTTCATCAGGGGGCTTGGTTTGGGTTTTCTTCTCTTGTACTATTTTTTTTTCTTAGATGTGAGAATAGTGCTAGCCTTATAAAGAGAGTTAGGAAGTGAGCACTCCTTTCCAGTTTTTGGAAGAATTTGAAAAGGACTGACATTAATGTTCTAAATGTTTGCTATAATTTACCATTAAAGCTATGTGGCCCTGGGCTTTTCCTTTCTGGAAGCATTTTGATTGCTAATTCAATCTCCTTGCTGGTTATGGGCTATTCAGGCTTCCCTTGATTTGTTTTCTTGATTGAAATGGGAAAGTTTTGTTTCTAGGAATTTATTCATTTGTTCTACGTTATCCAATTTGTTGGCACATGTTTTGCACAGTAGTGTCCTTTTTTCTCTTTTTTTATTTCTTTATTACTAAATGCCAAATACGCTTTCCTAAAGAAAAAAATTTCCAATTTGATTTTGTGTGTGTGTGTGTGTGTGTCATTTTTTAATGTCCTATTTTATTTGTATTTGTTCTGGTCCTTATTATTTCTTTCTCATTGATAATTTCATGTATAATTTGTCCTTTTCCTAATTTTAGGAGGAATGAATTTGGTTTACTTGAAACAACCTTCACTTTAATCTACATATGTATAATCCTAAACTTTCACTTGCTGTTCCTTTCATTGTGTCAGCCTTAGGATATTTTCTCATTTTCCTTTTGGTTTCTTCTCTATTGATCACTTTATATCTTTCAATTTCCATTTATTTGTTATATTGACAGCTGACTATCCAGATGTTGATTTCTTGTTTCCTTGACAGTAGAGTCACTGTGACACTTGGTGTGACTGTGTCCTATTTTGTACACAGACTCTACTCCAGAGTGTTCAGTGTTAAATTTACATTCTGAATTTGGGTGTTATTGGCTTATTGGGTCATCCGGCTTATTCTGTGATCCATGGCCACTGTTTCCTTCTTGATCTTTGCCTGGTCTTTCTGTTATTGATTACATAACTTTATTACTGCTACTATGTTGCTATTTGCTTGTGTCTCCCTTCCTTTGCCTTATCTATTTCAGTGTATTGTTGAACACATATTGCAAATGCCATGTATTATGGAGTAGTTGATTGTGTGATACTCTATGTTGTCTTCATTCTTTTTCATCTTCTCTTTCAATATTTCTCCTTGTATAATCTAAAATGATCTGTCTTTGAGTCCAGTGATCCTTTCCTCTGAATGATCAAGTCTACTTCTGTTCACCAAGGCTGAATTTTCAGTTCTTTGTCCCTTTACAACTTTGTTAAAATTCTCATGTTTAGACATCATTTGCCTGTGTTTATCAGCATCCTTACAAGTGAAATTAATCCATTGTCAGATAGTGTATGCATTTCTACCTCTTTAGCACTGATTTCTAGTTTACCTGCTCCTTTGGTTGGGCCAGGATTCTTTGTTTCTTTGTATCTTGTTATTCTGTGTTGAGATCTGCAAAACTGAAATGTCTTTTCTAGTTTTATAAGAGTGGATTTTTAAGCTGATTTTTTTCCAAAGTAGCCTAAGTTGAAGCTTTTCTAGGTCCCTTAATTCTTTGTTGGTAGCAGTCTCACATAGTATCTTCTTTGATCTGTGTTTGTAAATTCCTCATAATGACATTTGTTTTCTTTGTTCAGGAGTGCTTAATCTCTTACTTCCTCTGGTCACTGTCTGCAGTGCACTGCCTCTGGGACACTAATGTGCTGTCACATTTTCTTCTCACAAGAATGCTGGCATCTGGATTTATTGGGCTCCATGCTCACTCTACAATAGACAAGACAAAAGCTGGCTCTTTGGGTTACTTCCTGAGAAATCAGAGCCTTGGACCAAGCGTCCAGGCTTACTTACTCCTGTCCTCAGTGGTATTGTTCTGGGAGTTTCCCTGCTGTATGAGGCCCTGTGCTGGAACAAGAGCCCATGGTGCAGAGCTTACAAAGTGTCTTTGACTGGATTAGCTATGTTCCAGGGGTGCAAGTGCCACTTAGCTTGTTTGAATTTCTCACAGAAAGAAATAATCCAGGTACTGTTAAAGTGTTTCCACGAGAGAAAAAAGCTTTCACATCTTTTTATTCCTGTATTTTCTTGATTTTGCTTTCCTCGTGCTTCCTTTTTATTACTATTATAACTTATTTTTTATTGAGTGTTTTTATCATTCAAAGCAGTTATAGTGCCTGTGAGATATGTGTCTGCCTCTTCTCACTCCTAAAGTGTTCGTCTTGGTTTATGGTAATTACAACCAATTATAATTTGTGTAATATTACTTAAAAGTTATGCATAAGTGCATCAATCAATAAAAATTTATAGAACGAAGGTAGCACAGTCATTATAGGGAAGAAATGGATTTGTGACTATAAAATTTTCAGAACTCAGTATTTCAGGGAAATGGTCTTTTATAGAAAGAACTTAATGGCTGTTACAGTAGCTTAAAAATAGATTACAAATCAACAGAAAATATAAATAATGGACTGTCAGAGATCAGAGTAAACACTAAGCACAGTTTCAAGATATTACAAAGAGGAAATTTGTATCTAAAGCCACAGACATAGATAATGACTAAAGAACACGTGAAGGAGCTTCCAGCCCAGGAAATGGAGCAGACTCGCTCTCCCCAATTGCTATTGTCAAGTACAATTAAAAACTCTGTATGTCATATTATAAAGCCAAATAATAAACCCTGTAAAAGGCAGAGAAAAGCCAGATCAGCTAGCAACTCCCTCCGAAGAACAGTGGGGAGGTACGTTCTCATGTTTTCTTTCTCCATATAAATTTCAGTCACCTGAACAGGCTGGGAATCCCAAAATGTCAACGTATACAATGCCAAGTAAACAAAAAGCTACAGCTGAATGTTTCTCTGTCAACCCAAATAGAAGTAAAACCAGCAAGAGAAGCTTAGCAGAGCCAGCTTTTTTTAATCACAGGAGGGAAAACAAATCAAATACCCTTCTCCACACAGAGTAACACAATCCAAAACTTTTGCCATTGCCATTTTGAAAAGAGATTTCCCAACTTTAGCCTTGCTCTGTGGGATATTAGGGAAGGCTGTTTAGGAAGCACTGCTTGCTGTTTAGAGATGAAGAGAAAGCATAAAAGGACTTTTCACCTGCAGAAAAAAAAATCAGTTTCTGATCAGAAATTATGTGATAAGGAAAGTCCAAATAAATATCAAATGTTCCTCTTAAGTTAGCTTTTCAATTATGTTTGGTAGTCAGAACAAGAAAGCCCCATTGTCTGTAGTGATGAAAAAATCTATCTAAAGTAAGTATTTAAAATAAGTATAATTAAAAAATTAGATGAAGGGTTTAAAGGAAGTTAAGATTTTCATGCTTTACCAGAGCTGGTAAAATGACAAGACCCAGAGACTTTGATGGTTAACACATGGGTAACACGTCAGAGTGATATACAAAGAGATAGACCCTGAGGCAACATAAACGTGAGACTCAAGTATGTTCATATACATCCTCTGCATAAGGTGATGGAGGGGGAGTTGATTTCTACTGAGCTTGTCAAAAAGTGTCAGAGTAAGAGAAAGCTAGACTGTGTTCCACGGTGGCCTGGAACAGCTTCTAAAGTATGCCAAGAATGAACAGAAAGAATGATAAACAATATACTCAAAATAAATAACCACCTTCCACCTGTGTGCTCATACACGCACATAGCACACACACACAGCATCCTAGGTTAAGAAATCCCAGAAGCCATACCCCCAAAGAAAGAAAGCCAGATGGCTCTGGTGAAGAAAGAGATAGTAGTACCCTTGGGTAACTCCTCAAATCCTGTTTTGGTTTCTTCTGAGACAATGATTATTCTAGACAATGGGTCAGCAGTAGAGGCATTCTATCTTGTCAATATGAAATGGAGCACCAGGTGGAGCCCCACTGAATTCTACAAATCCTAAAAGAATCATTAACATGGATACTCCTAAAAACTGTCCATGAAATAGAAATGGAAAATACACTATCACGCCCATTCTATAAAGCCAGTGCTACCTGGCACTAGAACTAGATGAAGACACAATGAAAATAAAAAATATGCTGCAATTTCCTCAAGAACTATAGATGCAAACATTCTCAATGCAAGCCTTGTTAGCCCAATCCAAGGCCAGATTAAGATCATACAGCACAACTAAACTCTTTCATCCCAACATCTGCAAGTTGTCTTAAGGACAGAAGTCACAGGATCATCTCAGAGCATGGAGAAGAAGCCTTTGTTATATGACATTGATCCTGGAGAAAGAACAACAAATGTTGACTCACCCCAGGTAAGGAACCGATGACAGACAAATTACAGTAAGGAGAGAGAGGTATTGCAGGAGGTAGGAAAGGGAAACGGATAGCATTATGGGACATGTTTGACAGGAAAGATGTAGAGGATGTTTGTAGGACATAGCTAGTCTAACAAGAGTAGATTAAGGGAAAAGAAAAGGGCTATGGAGGAAGGGAAGAAGAGAGGGGAGTGAAGTAAATAATGTATAATAACACACACACACACACATAGACACACCATAATGGAATCATTGCTTTGTATGCTACTGTTTAAATTTAAAGAATAAAGAGATAATATATAAAAATGTTCACTTCATAAAAGGCATATATAGAGAAATAGAAAAGAACAGAAGGGATATGTGCAAAATGGAGAAATAAAGTTTATCTTTAATCTCTAAAACTATTGATAATTATACCCAATTCATGTAGTGCAAATGCCCTGATTAAAAAAGAAAGAAAGAAATTGTGAGAATGGATGGCCCAACAATGTGCTGTATGTCTACAGCAAACTCAAGTAACTGCTACAGGCATTCAGCAAAGTAAAAGTAAACAACAGAAGAAGACATAACATGGAAACATTAAGCAGCAGGAAATCTTACATTGATATCAGATAAATAAAGATTGTATTTCATGAGATTTATTTATTGAACCTGTAGGTTATGTGTAGAGTTGTACCACAGTTTTACCATTCATCCATTGAAGGAGATCTGTTTGTGTTTTCCACAGGTGTGGGCTAACTGTATAAAAATGGATGCTAAATTTCTGTGCACAGGCTTTTGTGTGAGCCAAGGTTCGGATTGCTCAATAAAAAAAGCAGCCTTTAGAACCTATGTATAATATGATACCGTTTATGCAATATTCTTAAACTTTTAGAATAATAGAACTGAGAACACTGGTGGAAAACCTGGGGAGTGAGAGCAGCCTTGGCTCGAGGAGTGTCAATGTTTTGATGGACGCTAGGCTTCATTGAGATTCTACAGGACAGTAGTAATTGAGAGAAATGTGGTAAAGGTTAAGTTTATTATTTCTTATATATAAATGCAAATACATAATTACTTTCAAATGGAAGTTTCAAAAGTAATATTGCTGATAGGCTAGAACGATTAGTATAAAAAAATTAGGGAAACAGAAGCACAGAAACTGATTATAGATGTTACATGACATGTTATGTAACAAGGACCAAAACCAGGAAGGAAAGTTGGGTAAAAAGGAAGGTAGGGTTGGGGGATTCAATTATATTTGTCCTGGGTGGAGTCCCCCAAACTTCTCACAGAATGAAGGCTTAGTCCACAAGTGCTAGAAATATTGAGAGGGGTCATGAAAAGGAAGCCAGGGAAAGGCCTCAAATCCTCAAGAGAATGCTCTTGAAGGACATTGGAGTCCTCAGCTCTGTCCCTGCACTCTCTGGCTTCTTGGCTACCAGGAGGTAAGCCGCACATTCTGACACGCTGTCCCTGCTGTCATGTTCTGCCTTTCCACAGGCCCAGGATCTACTCAGCCATCCGAAGTCTTTCAACCCATGAGTCAAAATAAAAATGTCCGCTTGACGGATGTTCTCTTGGGGGTGTTTTCACATATTGCAGAAAGTGGACAAACACAGTATTTCGCTTGTTACAGTTTATCTTTTCTTTTCAGTATTTTTGGAATTAAAATGTGGTTACACCCTTCTACCTCTGTTTCTCCCTCTAACTCCTCCTGTGTATCTGCCTTGTTCTCTCTCACATTCATGGCTTCCCTTCGTTAATTGTTAACACAGCAGCTTTTTTCCCCAGACACTTACCTGCTATCATGCTCTGTGTTGGATATTTCCTCTGACGAAGCCAGGGTTTCTGATGAATTTGTGAAGCAATAAATTCACAGGATAATTTCAGACCCCTGCAAATATTTCAAAGAGAGTAATACGGTATTTATAATAATATTAATGCTATGTGTAGTAAAGCACAAGACATCCATCTAAGAAAGTTGTACCTAAGAAGTATTTATAATAAGGAAAAGGCAAATCTAAGACATTCTTGGGGAAAAACTGAGGAAGAAGATGCAAGAAATACTGATTCCTATGAGACACAGTCAATACCCAAACTCTTTCAGCCACACCCACAGTCCTATTCTGTGACAAGTGAAAAACACCAAGTGGCAGAGACAAATGCCCAAACATCTTAAACCATTAAATTTAGGGGAGGAGGGAATCTCCTGTTTTTCAACATTTTAATCTTATTTCTCATAGTTGCTTTTTGTTTGTCTTAAGATAGAAAGTGACTGATTTAAGCACATTTTGATATAAAGACAAAAAGTTACATTCTTTCTCCTAACCCCATTCCTAGTGTGTGTTTGTATGTGTGTGTGTTGTGTGTGTTGTGTGTGTGTGTGTGTGTGTGTGTGTGTGTGTGTGTGTGTGTGTGTGTAGCATCTGTGAATTTATTCATTAATAAAAGTAGACAGGGAAGAAACAAAGGCAGGGTCTTGGGCTAGACCGAGAGTTTTGCTTCTGATTTTGTGAAACCTGTGAGACATCCAAGTAAAGAAGTAGGCACATGGAATGGATCCCAACCACAGAAAAGAGTCATGTTTGAGGTATATTTTTACATACTGATGATCATTAATGCTATTAGACCAGCTGTTTTGACCTTGGGAGGAATATTAAACAAGAGGACAGGGCCAGCACAGCTTTGTACAATCACCTGGACATGACTTGGAGAAAGAAGAAAGGGGCCCGATTTAAAAAAATCAAAGAAGAAAACAAGAAAATTATGAGAGTTTATATGGTAGAAATCGAAAGGTAAGTTTCCTGGAAGAAAGCTTTGAACCTGTGAGTCAAAATAGTAGATAGTGTTGAAAACTAACAAGAAGTAAAAATTAAAAATTGAAGTTTAAGAAACTTAGAAACAAAGTCACCTACAACCTTAAAAAGAGAGCCTCGGGGGCTGGAGAGATGGCTCAGCGGTTAAGAGCACCCGACTGCTCTTCCAGAGGTCCTGAGTTCAATTCCCAGCAACCACATGGTGGTTCATAACCATCTGTAAAGAGATCCGATGCCCTCTTCTGGTGTGTCTGAAGACAGCTACAGTGGACTTATATATAATAAATGAATAAATCTTAAAAAAAAAAAAAGAGAGAGAGAGAGAGAGCCTCACTAATGCAATAGTGGCATGATTGTTTGGGTGTAACCAAGTACATTCTGGCTGGATTAAGCCTTTTCCATGGAAAGAAACACATACCTGGTACTGAACACTTGGGCAAAATCCTTAGATTGACATCTCAGGACTGAGAATGGAGATTTTTAAACTGTTATTAAACTAAGCAGATATATGTAGCTACACATATGTTATGAGTTGGTATATGGTAAATATTCATGTTTATAGGCATAGTTCAGTGTTGGAATTTGCCTTGTCCAGAAAAGGTTCTTTTTTTGTGTGTCATGTTCATAACACATATACAATTCACAATAGGTGAAAAAGCTGAGAATAGAGAAATGACTTCTGCATGAAAATGCAGATTGCTTCCCCCCAAGGTCCTGGAAACATCATGGAATGGGCAGAAAATCTGACAGCACAAATACAATTCTGATAAGTTTATTATGTACCACTGGAGCAAGATGATGACGATCAAGAGATAGAAATGCTGGCTTAGGCTTAGGCAGGAGCAGCAAAGGCTGGTGTTGAAACTAAGGCTTTCCAGAAGTAAAGACTAAAATGAGGTCAATTTTGTCTCAAAGTTACTCTGCTTAACAGAAATGGTTTTAGTCCTTCCCATCTTTTTGACCGTTCTCACCCAATTTGCATTCAAAACTGAACCGTTCTCGAATGAGCTGTTTTCTTCTCCCTTGGTAATGTTTAGCATATTTTTTCTGTACAAGTTGTTCGGTAGTTAATTAGACATTAATTGCAGACTATTTGTAATTTCAATATTGTTCTTCTAATCCTTGACTTGAACTTTCCAGTGTTGCTTGAAACTCTACCCTGCAATAAGAACCCTGTCATAGTGGACGGTGTTCAGGATGCATAGAGCCTTCCCACCCACAAGCCTACCCTCACTTTTCCTCATATGCTTTGGGAGGACAAGAATGCCCCTGCACACAGGACATTGAAGCCCCCAGACTTGCAATTCTTTTTTTGACAATGAAGAAAACACTTAAGTTGAAAAATAAATGAACAGAATGAATGAATGCTTATTTAAATGAGTGAATATAGAGGATTATTTCTCCCATTGCTGGGATGTGGCTAAGAGGGGAGCCTTATTGAGGCATTGTCTATCAATAACTTCACGGTTTTGAGTATGAAGCTCATGTTCACAAAACTGTAACTTGTAATTACAAGGTCGTAATTGTTTTCTATTGCACAGTAGGCTCACTAACCATTGACATCATGTGCTGTATACTGCAAGACGTTAAAAGAAAGGATCTGAATGTCTTAGCCACAAAGAAAGGATGTTAGAAAATATAGATGTGTTAAAACAAAGTACGCATGGCTCTATCTAACACATGCTATCCCACAGTTAGGAAAATGGTCATGTTTTTATATATTGCAAAATTGGCATTTTTTCAAGGTTAAAGGTTCAGTAAAGGGCCATTCTATTTTTTACAGTGACTAAATGTGGGAAGCTTTTGGGGGCCAGTCTACAAGTCACAGTGCATTAATAATCAAAGTGGTATGTTGGCAACAGTGTTGGTGTATGTGCTTGTTTTGTTTGGCTAGCATGTCTCTGTTATTCCTCTAGATTAGCATGCCTGTAGTGGGGGACTGTCCTCTTCCTGTTGTCCCTTTTAATTCCAATTAGCTCACACTTAGCTCTGCCTCACTTACTTTGCAGATGCTATATTTGTGGCTCTTGACATATAACATTATTGCAATCAAAACAAATCAGTTACAAGTTCAAGATGATGACCTTCAGAACTTTTACAGTGCATAAATTACTTAGCCAGAGATGTTTAAAGTGTGCCAATAAAACCGAGGGGAGACTGGATCTATTTTCATGATTTGGACTCCTAGCTAGTCAGAGCTACATGGGAAATCAAAATAAGTTCAGTAAGATTTCTTAGGGGTGTAGATGAAATGTTTAATGATACAGCAGAGGCTTGTAAAGTGTGTGGTAGGGGACTCTGAAACAGGAATTGTGTGTTTTATATATATATATTATCAGTCAAATGTACCCATTCTGCAATATAAGGGTGACAAGGACACTGACCTGCATGGGCCTCGATGACTTTCACCCTGGCCACCCTGTTTTATTATTGTTATTCTTCAATGTCTTTCTTTTAACTTAAGTTATGCCTTGAACCAACAAAACTCTTCATGCAGTGACATTAGAACCTCAAGTGGTCTTGCTGCCATATATGGCTACATTCAGAGTGATTATACCAAAAGAACCTATGAAGGAGAACAGTATCTTCTTATGGCGTCATTGGAGACAAAATGGCCACATGAGTGACAGTTCCCCGAGACAAATCTGAAACTCCTGTATTTATACCTGGCAAACCTGTTTTAGCAGAAGCTTTATTGTACTGTGCTGGGGCTTGGTCCTCAATGCTAGTAGCAGCCGGGCAGAGTAGAAGACTTGCTACTCATGGCAATTTCCTGCATTACAACATGGGCAAGTTATGCATCGTTTGTTCTGAGTTTCTTCAGATAGACATGGGAGGGTGTGTTGATGCTACCTTCAGTGGGCTATTGTACAAGTTACATAACACATCTAATAGGGCTTACCACATAAAGGCATGCAACACGTCTTTCCCTTCCTTCTGAGTGAGTCATTATTTGACTTCATCCCCAAATTAGGGAGTGGGAAGGATGCTGGTGAGAGACTTACTGCAGACTCATTCACACTAATTAAATAGCAAATGTTTAAACACACCACTCATAAAGGTAATTATTTCCTATAGTACTTATGATATCATTTAGCATTATTTTATGTAATATAAATTAAGGCCTGGAATGGCTATGTCTTTATCCCAAACTACCATTTTCATTTCTATGAGAAAATGCTTTCCAGATTTTAAGAATACAACTAAGAAAAGAAAAATGATTTCTTTCAACCAGTCAACTAAGAAATGAAGGCTATAAATAGTGCCTACCTTTCACCTTAGATATAAAATTTGAAGACTAGGAGCCTATTACTGATCAATGATCATTTTGATTATAATAGTCATTAAGAAAAGACTTGGGGAGAATGAAACTTATTTACCTCCTTATATCTTTAGCTTTTATAAAATAACATCAAAGCTACTCTTTAAAAATTTGTCTGTCCAATAGTATGTGTGAATGATAGAATCTGGCTTAAACAGTGATATTCCAATTCAGAGTTCAAAAGCCTTTCTAAACTACTGTGAAACAAACTCCTCCATTTAAAGGAGCTATCACTAGTCTGCTATACTATAAAACATTATACAGTAAAAAGTCTCTGTCCTAACCAAGACCATGTCAGACAAGGCTATGATGACTAACAGAGCCCAAGCCAGAGTTGCATATTCAACCTATAGTGGCACACTAACTCGATGAGGTTCTAAGCAATAAATATTAGCTGTGTAGAAAGATATGATAGAATGTGTCAAAGATTGGGCATAAAGAACTGAGTTTGATAGTTTATAGAGAAAGAAGAGCCAAGAAGTATACATTGATAAATTCCTCAGCTTTGAGAAATAGAACTATCACAAGTTTTCAGACATCAGCTTTAGAAGAAGAGATATAAACCTATGTACACACAAATACACCGAACACCTACAGAATGTCATCAAAAAGTCTAGACGTGTCTATAAATGTTGTCACCTATTGGAAGGCCAAAGGGGATGGCTGTTATATAGATAAACATCAAATAATTAAACAACACCCAAGGGTTTATTCTGTAAGAAAGCACCTTTCTAAAAGAGAGTAAAAATATCGAAGCTTAAAAGTAAGGCAACAGAAGAAACAAGGTGGCTAGACACCTAGAAGAATTTTAAGAGCTCTTTGAAAAAATCAGCAAAGCCCATAATGTACAGTCCTTTAAGTAAATTAGTGGGGGGAGCAGGCCAAGGAATAGTGAGATGGATACAGTGCAAAAGGTCCATCAAGAAAATGAGAAAAGATAGCAGAGAGACTCAATTAATTCTTGGCTTCAGTCATTCCTGAAGAAGACATTAGGGAGTTCCCCACTCTAAAATTGCCTTTTGACAGAGACAAGTCAGAGGTAAAGGAACAAATAACGCTAAAAGCACAAGGTGTGCTCAAATGAATTGGCAAGCTAAGGTAGATAGATTGTACACTGGAATCCTGGCCCCTGGCCAGGCATCAAGAAGAAACTAAAGGGTAAGGAAGGCTCTCCCTAGCCGATGTGCAGCTGTGTCAGAAAATTCCTTTGAATATATTTCTCATAACATACGGACAATCAGCAGAAATTTCATAGTGCAGTGTGATCATGCAATATTTGCACAGAAATTGTAGAATTATCAAGTGAAGCTTTTGCTCGATGGCTAATATGTGAAGTCCTCTTCCTTCCTTCCTTCCTTCCTTCCTTCCTTCCTTCCTTCCTTCCTTCCTTCCTTCCTTCCTTCTTTCCTTATTTCTTCCTTATTCCATAAGAAGCAGCCAAATTTGGTTTGCTGAGTTTTATGCCTCAAGGAGTTATTAAGAGATTTGGCACATCAGAACTACAAGCACAGAGCTAGGATGGGAAAAGTTATGTGGTGCTGGCAACTGACCCCAGTGTCTCATCCATGCTAGGCGATCACTACATTCCCTGCTCCTAAAAAGGAAAATTGATCTCAAATCACAATCTTGACCCAAGCTAATACTTGTGCTCACTTGTGATGGCTTAAGCTGAGAAATCACTAAGCAACGAGAAGACCCGCTAAAAGCAGAGGAGGGGGTGGGTTATCCATGGTTTGACTAAGGTGGGTGGAAATTCCCCAAGACTAGGAGAGGAAGGAGGATCAGATTAAGGTGGTTTTTTTACAAGTAACAGAATGGACTTCCCATGGGAAGAGGAGAGGGCAATGGTCAGAACATGGAGATGCAGGCTGTTGAGCAACACGGTACTTAAAGATGCAGGAAACATTTCATTGGTTAGACACGGGGCTAGCCAACGGAACCAGGACAAATGTCCTCGCACATTTGTTCATGCTTTCATACTAGTGGGGCAGGCTTGGCAGAAACTCTAGCTGGTTGAGGAGTCCAGGTACTAATGGGGAACTGCTGCTATACGCTGAGAGCTTGGTTGTGTCTTGACTTTGGGTGGTTCAATTATCACGATTATAGGCCTCAACTATTTGAGTGGGATTCAGAATTCAGAAATGTGACATTTATTGTATATGTGTGTTGCCAGAAAATGCTTAGCTACTCCTATGACTTATCAGAGGGAAACCAGAAATACATTTTTAAAAATAGAAATCATCACTGATTAATCCATTTGGGTTATTTGACTGGGGAAGTAAGCCTGAAAAAAATCACAAATTTAATTTATCTTGCTGTTCAAAAGACCTTTGCCAAAATTCTGTGACAAGGGTTATTTAAACTTTCTCCTCTCTATTTTGAATGATGAGATATCTCACATAGTCTGGAAAGGTCATAGCTTGTGGTAACAGAGATATAAAATACTGGCCACCCAGATGTAGCAGATGTTAATACTTTATTGTGTTTACTTTAGATCCTATTATTAAAAATAAAAATTAACACTGTACATGGGGGCTGAAGTCCCAACTTCACATTTCCCTTTTCTCTTAACAGTGAAACACACTTCTAGATGTATATGTCTTTCGTGTCCATTTCTCCAGAAATACTTGCTGTTTGCACATTAGAATTCAGGTGATGCTATCCTCATACTACACTGTCTATCATTATTACAGTTTATTGTTCCTTTCTTTACATTCTTTTAAAACAGGAAGTGGGGACTGGAGGGATGGCTCACTGGGTAAGAGCTGACACTGCTCATAAAGAGGACCAGAGCTCAGTTCCCAGAGCCATGTAGTCCGCTCACAGCCATCTCTAGCGCCAGCTTCTGGCTATCAACAAGTCTGGACTCTGTGGGCACAAATGTTCGCACACCCACACGCAGAGATGCCCACATACACATAATTAAAAATAAAATCTTTAAAAACAAAACCAAAAAAGAAACAGACGTGATTTTCTCTTTGTCAATAGATTCTCTATGATGTTTATTACATTCTGTACTTTCCTGTGAGCAATGTTAAATAGTGCATCTGTTTATTTCTTAATTTTTATTTTTTAAATTTATATATGTATAATATAAAGATAATTTTGTTTCCACACATTTGACAATTTTATCTTTTTTCTTTAATTTCTTTTTTTTTTTATTAACTTGAGTATTTCTTATATACATTTGAGTGTTATTCCTTTCCGGTTTCGGGCAAACATCCCCTCCCCTCCCCTTCCTTATGGGTGTTCCCCTCCCAACCCCTCCCCCATTGCTGCCCCTCTCCCCAACAGTCTAGTTCACTGGGGTTCAGTCTTAGCAGGACCCAGGGCTTCCCCTTCCACTGGTGCTCTTACTAGGATATTCATTGCTACCTCGAGGTCAGAGTCCAGGGTCAGAGTCCATGTATAGTCTTTGGGTAGTGGCTTAGTCCCTGGAAGCTCTGTTTGGTTGGCATTGCTGTACATATGGGGTCTCGAGCTCCTTCAAGCTCTTCCAGTTCTTTCTCTGATTCCTTCAACGGGGGTCCTGTTCTCAGTTCAGTGGTTTCCTGCTGGCATACGCCTCTGTATTTGCTGTATTCTGGCTGTGTCTCTCAGGAGCGATCTGCATTCACATTTTGATCATCCGTCTTGAGTTTCATTTGTTCTAGGCATCTAGGGTAATTCAAGCATTTGGGCTAATAGCCACTTATCAATGAGTACATACCATGTATGTCTTTCTGTAATTGGGTTACCTCACTCAGGCTGATATTTTCCAGTTCCAACCATTTGCTTCTGAATTTCATAAAAGTCATTGTTTTTGATAGCTGAGTAATATTCCATTGTGTAGATGTACCACATTTTCTGTATCCATTCCTCTGTTGAAGGGCATCTGGGTTCTTTCCAGCTTCTGGCTATTATAAATAAGGCTGCGATGAACATAGTGGAGCACGTGTCTTTTTATATGTTGGGGCATCTTTTGGGTATATGCCCAGGAGAGGTATAGCTGGATCCTCAGGCAGTTCAATGTCCAATTTTCTGAGGAACCTCAGACTGATTTCCAGAATGGTTGTACCAGTCTGCAATCCCACCAACAATGGAGGGTGTTCCTCTTTCTCCATCCTCGCCAGCATTTGCTGTCACCTGAGTTTTTGATCTTAGCCATTCTCACTGGTGTGAGGTGAAATCTCAGGGTTGTTTTGATTTGCATTTTCCTTATGACTAACGATGTTGAACATTTCTTTAGGTGTTTCTCGGCCATTCGGCATTCCTCAGCTCTGAATTCTTTGTTTAGCTCTGAACCCCATTTTTTTTTTATTTAGTAATTTATTTTTTTATTATTATTATTAACTTGAGTATTTCTTATATACATTTCGAGTGTTATTCCCTTTCCCGGTTTCCGGGCAAACATCCCCCTCCCCCCTCCCCTTCCTTATGGGTGTTCCCCTCCCAACCCTCCCCCCATTGCTGCCCTCTCCCCAACAGTCTAGTTCACTAGGGGTTCAGTCTTAGCAGGACCCAGGGCTTCCCCTTCCACTGGTGCTCTTACTAGGATATTCATTGCTACCTACGAGGTCAGAGTCCAGGGTCAGTCCATGTATAGTCTTTGGATAGTGGCTTAGTCCCTGGAAGCTCTGGTTGGTTGACATTGCTGTACATATGGGGTCTCGAGTTCCTTCAAGCTCTTCCAGTTCTTTCTCTGATTCCTTCAACAGGGGTCCTGTTCTCAGTTCAGTGGTTTCCTGCTGGCATCGCCTCTGTATTTGCTGTATTCTGGCTGTGTCTCTCAGGGCGATCTGCATTCACATTTTGATCATCCGTCTTGAGTTTCATTTTGTTCTAGGCATCTAGGGTAATTCAAGCATTTGGGCTAATAGCCACTTATCAATGATTACATACCATGTATGTCTTTCTGTGATTGGGTTAGCTCACTCAGGATGATAGTTTCAGTTCAACCATTTGCCTACTTAATTTCACAAAGTCATTGTTTTTGATAGCTGAGTAATATTCCATTGTGTAGATGTACCACATTTTCTGTATCCATTCCTCTGTTGAAGGGCATCTGGGTTCTTTCCAGCTTCTGGCTATTATAAATAAGGCTGCGATGAACATAGTGGACACGTGTCTTTTTTATATGTTGGGGCATCTTTTGGGTATATGCCCAGAGGGGTATAGCTGGATCCTCAGGCAGTTCAATGTCCAATTTTCTGAGAAACCTCCAGACTGATTTCCAGAATGGTTGTAGCAGTCTGCAACCCCCCCAACAATGGAGGAGTGTTCCTCTTTCTCCGCATCCTCGCCAGCATTTGCTGTCACCTGAGTTTTTGATCTTAGCCATTCTCACTGGTGTGAGGTGAAATCTCAGGGTTGTTTTGATTTGCATTTCCCTGATGACTAAAGATGTTGAACATTTCTTTAGGTGTTTCTCAGCCATTCGGCATTCCTCAGCTGTGAATTCTTTGTTTAGCTCTGAACCCCATTTTTTAATAGGGTTATTTGCCTCCCTGCTGTCTAACTTCTTGAGTTCTTTGTATATTTTGGATATAAGCCCTCTATCTGTTGTAGGATTGGTAAAGATCTTTTCCCAATCTGTTGGTTGCCGTTTTGTCCTAACCACAGTGTCCTTTGCCTTACAGAAGCTTTGCAGTTTTATGAGATCCCATTTGTCGATTCTTGATCTTAGAGCATAAGCCATGGGTGTTTTGTTCAGGAAATTTTTTCCAGTGCCCATGTGTTCCAAATGCTTCCCTAGTTTTTCTTCTATTAGTTTGAGTGTATCTGGTTTGATGTGGAGGTCCTTGATCCACTTGGACTTAAGCTTTGTACAGGGTGATAAGCATGGATCGATCTGCATTCTTCTACATGTTGACCTCCAGTTGAACCAGCACCATTTGCTGAAAATGCTATCTTTTTTCCATTGGATGGTTTTGGCTCCTTTGTCAAAAATCAAGTGCCCATAGGTGTGTGGGTTCATTTCTGGGTCTTCAATTCTGTTCCATTGGTCTATCTGTCTGTCTCTGTACCAATACCATGCAGTTTTTATCACTATTGCTCTGTAATACTGCTTGAGATCTGGGATAGTGATTCCCCTGAAGTCCTTTTTATTGTTGAGGATAGTTTTAGCTATCCTGGGTTTTTGTTATTCAGATGAATTTGCAAATTGTTCTGTCTAACTCTTTGAAGAATTGGATTGGTATTTTGATGGGGATTGCATTGAATCTGTAGATCGCTTTTTGGTAGAATGGCCATTTTTACTATATTAATCCTGCCAATCCATGAGCATGGGAGATCTTTCCATCTTCAGAGATCTTCTTCAATTTCTTTCTTCAGAGTCTTGAAGTTCTTATTGTACAGATCTTTCCCTTGCTTGGTTAAAGTCACACCGAGGTACTTTATATTATTTGGATCTATTATGAAGGGTGTCATTTCCTTAATTTCTTTCTCGGCCTGTTTCTCTTTTGTGTAGAGGAAGGCTACTGATTTATTTGAGTTAATTTTATACCCAGCCACTTTGCTGAAGTTGTTTATCAGCTTTAGTAGTTCTCTGGTGGAACTTTTGGGATCACTTAAATATACTATCATATCATCTGCAAATAGTGATATTTTGACTTCTTCTTTTCCGATCTGTATCCCCTTGACCTCCTTTTGTTGTCTGATTGCTCTGGCTAGAACTTCAAGAACTATATTGAATAAGTAGGGAGAGAGTGGGCAGCCTTGTCTAGTCCCTGATTTTAGTGGGATTGCTTCAAGTTTCTCTCCATTTAGTTTAATGTTAGCAACTGGTTTGCTGTATATGGCTTTTACTATGTTTAGGTATGGGCCTTGAATTCCTATTCTTTCCAGGACTTTTATCATGAAGGGGTGTTTGAACCCCATTTTTTAATAGGGTTATTTGTCTCCCTGCTGTCTAACTTCTTGAGTTCTTTGTATATTTTCGATATAAGCCCTCTATCTGTTGTAGGATTGGTAAAGATCTTTTCCCAATCTGTTGGTTGCCGTTTTGTCCTAACCACAGTGTCCTTTGCCTTACAGAAGCTTTGCAGTTTTATGAGATCCCATTTGTCGATTCTTGATCTTAGAGCATAAGCCATGGGTGTTTTGTTCAGGAAATTTTTTTCCAGTGCCCATGTGTTCCAGATGCTTCCCTAGTTTTTCTTCTATTAGTTTGAGTGTATCTGGTTTGATGTGGAGGTCCTTGATCCACTTGAACTTAAGCTTTTGTACAGGGGTGATAAGCATGGATCGATCTGCATTCTTCTACATGTTGACCTCCAGTTGAACCAGCACCATTTGCTGAAAATGCTATCTTTTTTCCATTGGATGGTTTTGGCTCCTTTGTCAAAAATCAAGTGACCATAGGTGTGTGGGTTCAT
Source organism: Rattus rattus (assembly GCF_011064425.1). NCBI lineage: Eukaryota > Metazoa > Chordata > Mammalia > Rodentia > Muridae > Rattus > Rattus rattus. Next base: position 71,807,577 of record NC_046154.1, read on the forward strand.
TTCTGGGTCTTCAATTCTGTTCCATTGGTCTATCTGTCTGTCTCTGTACCAATACCATGCAGTTTTTATCACTATTGCTCTGTAATACTGCTTGAGTTCTGGGATAGTGATTCCCCCTGAAGTCCTTTTATTGTTGAGGATAGTTTTAGCTATCCTGGGTTTTTTGTTATTCCAGATGAATTTGCAAATTGTTCTGTCTAACTCTTTGAAGAATTGGATTGGTATTTTGATGGGGATTGCATTGAATCTGTAGATCGCTTTTGGCAGAATGGCCATTTTACTATATTAATCCTGCCAATCCATGAGCATGGGAGATCTTTCCATCTTCTGAGATCTTCTTCAATTTCTTTCTTCAGAGTCTTGAAGTTCTTATTGTACAGATCTTTCCTTGCTTGGTTAAAGTCACCCGAGGTACTTTTATATTATTTGGATCTATTATGAAGGTGTCATTTCCCTAATTTCTTTCTCGGCTTGTTTTCTCTTTTGTGTAGAGGAAGGCTACTGATTTATTTGGAGTTAATTTTATACCCAGCCACTTTGCTGAAGTTGTTTATCAGCTTTAGTAGTTCTCTGGTGGAACTTTTGGGATCACTTAAATATACTATCATATCATCTGCAAATAGTGATATTTTGACTTCTTCTTTTCGATCTGTATCCCTTGACCTCCTTTTTGTTGTCTGATTGCTCTGGCTAGAACTTCAAGAACTATATTGAATAAGTAGGGGAGAGTGGGCAGCCTTGTCTAGTCCCTGATTTTAGTGGGATTGCTTCAAGTTTGTCTCCATTTAGTTTAATGTTAGCCACTGGTTTGCTGTATATGGCTTTTACTATGTTTAGGTATGGGCCTTGAATTCCTATTCTTTCCAGGACTTTTATCATGAAGGGGTGTTGAATTTTGTCAAATGCTTTCTCAGCATCTAATGAAATGATCATGTGGTTTTGTTCTTTCAGTTTGTTTATATAATGGATCACGTTGATGGTTTTCCGTATATTAGACCATCCCTGCATGCCTGGGATGAAGCCTACTTGATCATGGTGGATGATTGTTTTGATGTGCTCTTGGAATCGGTTTGCCAGAATTTTATTGAGTATTTTTGCATAGATATTCATAAGGGAAATTGGTCTGAAGTTCTCTTTCTTTGTTGGGTCTTTGTGTGGTTTAGGTATAAGAGTAATTGTGGCTTCATAGAAGGAATTCGGTAGTGCTCCATCTGTTTCAATTTTGTGGAATAGTTTGGATAATATTGGTACGAGGTCTTCTATGAAGGTCTGATAGAATTCTGCACTAAACCCGTCTGGACCTGGGCTCTTTTTGGTTGGGAGACCTTTAATGACTTCTTCTATTTCCTTAGGAGTTATGGGGTTGTTTAACTGGTTTATCTGTTCCTGATTTAACTTGGGTACCTGGTATCTGTCTAGGAAATTGTCCATTTCCTGCAGATTTTCAAGTTTTGTTGAATATAGGCTTTTATAGTAAGATCTGATGATTTTTTGAATTTCCTCTGAATCTGTAGTTATGTCTCTCTTTTCATTTCTGATTTTGTTAATTTGGACACACTCTCTGTGTCCTCTTGTTAGTCTGGCTAAGGGTTTATCTATCTTGTTGATTTTTCTCAAAGAACTAAATTTGGTCCTGTTGATTCTTTCTATGGTCCTTTTTTGTTTCTACTTGGTTGATTTCAGCTCTGAGTTTGATTATTTCCTGCCTTCTACTCCTCCTGGGTGTATTTGCTTCTTTTTGTTCTAGAGCTTTTAGGTGTGCTGTCAAGCTGCTGACATATGCTCTTTCCTGTTTCTTTCTGCAGGCACTCAGCGCTATGAGTTTTCCTCTTAGCACAGCTTTCATTGTGTCCCATAAGTTTGGGTATGTTGTACCTTCATTTTCATTAAATTCTAAAAAGTTTTTAATTTCTTTCTTTATTTCTTCCTTGATCAGGTGATCATTGAGTAGAGCATTGTTCAATTTCCACGTATATGTGGGCATTCTTCCCTTATTGTAATTGAAGACCAGCTTTAGGCCGTGGTGGTCCGATAGCACGCATGGGATTATTTCTATCTTTCTGTATCTGTTGAGGCCCATTTTTGACCAATTATATGGTCAATTTTGGAGAAAAGTACCATGAGGAGCTGAGAAGAAGGTATATCCTTTGCTTTAGGATAGAATGTTCTATAAATATCTGTTAAGTCCATTTGGCTCATGACTTCTCTTAGTCTGTCTCGTCTCTGTTTAATTTCTGTTTCCATGATCTGTCCATTGATGAGAGGGGTGTTGAAATCTCCTACTATTATTGTGTGAGGTGTAATGTGTGTTTTGAGCTTTAGTAAGGTTTCTTTTACGTATGTAGGTGCCCTTGTATTTGGGGCATAGATATTTAGGATTGAGAGTTCATCTTGGTGGATTTTTCTTTGATGAATATGAAGTGTCCTTCCTTATCTTTTTTGATGACTTTTAGTTGAAAATTGATTTTATCTGATATTAGAATGGCTACTCCAGCTTGCTTCTTCTGACCATTTGCTTGGAAAGTTGTTTTCCAGCCTTTCACTCTGAGGTAGTGTCTGTCTTTGTCTCTGAGGTGTGTTTCCTGTAGGCAGCAGAATGCAGGGTCCTCGTTGATATCCAGTTTGTTAATCTATGTCTTTTTTATTGGGGAGTTGAGGCCATTGATGTTGAGAGATATTAAGGAATAGTGATTATTGCTTCGGTTGTATTCATATTTGGATGTGAGGTTATGTTTGTGTGCTTTTCTTCTCTTTGTTTTGTTGCCAAGACGATTAGTTTCTTGCTTCTTCTAGGGTATAGCTTGCCTCCTTATGTTGGGCTTTACCATTTATTATCCTTTGTAGTGCTGGATTTGTAGAAAGATATTGTATAAATTTGGTTTTGTCATGGAATATCTTGGTTTCTCCATCTATGTTGATTGAGAGTTTTGCAGGATACAGTAACCTGGGCTGGCATTTGTGTTCTCTTAGGGTCTGTATGACATCAGTCCAGGATCTTCTGGCCTTCATAGTTTCTGGCAAAAAGTCTGGTGTGATTCTGATAGGTCTGTCTTTATATGTTACTTGACCTTTTTCCTTACTGCTTTTAATATTCTTTCTTTATTTTGTGCGTTTGGTGTTTTGACTATTATGTGACGGGAGGTGTTTTTTTCTGGTCCAATCTATTTGGAGTTCTGTAGGCTTCTTGTATGCCTATGGGTATCTCTTTTTAGGTTAGGAAGTTTTCTTCTATGATTTTGTTGAAGATATTTACTGGTCCTTTGAGCTGGGAGTCTTCACTCTCTTCTATACCTATTATCCTTAGGTTTGATCTTCTCATTGAGTCCTGGATTTCCTGTATGTTTTGGACCAGTAGCTTTTTCCGCTTTACATTATCTTTGACAGTTGAGTCAATGATTTCTATGGAATCTTCTGCTCCTGAGATTCTCTCTTCCATCTCTTGTATTCTGTTGGTGAAGCTTGTATCTACAGCTCCTTGTCTCTTCTTTTGGTTTTCTATATCCAGGGTTGTTTCCATGTGTTCTTTCTTGATTGCTTCTATTTCCATTTTTAATTCCTTCAACTGTTTGATTGTGTTTTCCTGGAATTCTTTCAGGGATTTTTGTGACTCCTCTCTATGGGCTTCTACTTGTTTATTTATGTTTTCCTGGAATTCTTTTAGGGATTTTTGTGACTCCTCTCTATGGGCTTCTACTTGTTTATTTATATTTTCCTGGAATTCTTTTAGGAATTTTTGAGATTCCTCTCTGTAGGCTTCTACTTGTTTATTTATGTTTTCCTGTGTTTCTCTAAGGGAGTTCTTCATGTCTTTCTTGAAGTCCTCCAACATCATGATCAACTATGATTTTGAAACTAGATCTTGCTTTTCTGGTGTGTTTGGATATTCCGTGTTTGCTTTGGTCGGAGAATTGGGCTCCGATGATGCCATGTAGTCTTGGTTTCTGTTGCTTGGGTTCCTGCACTTGCCTCTCACCATCAGATTATCTCTAGTGTTACTTTGTTCTGCTATTTCTGACAGTGGCTAGACTGTCTTATAAGCCTGTGTTTCAGGGGCAGGGATCCGCCGGCCCCGGAGTCTGGCCAAACACCGGTAGTTTTTCCTCTCTACAGGTCTTCAGCTGTTCCTGTGAGCCTATGTCTTGAGTTCACCAGGCAAGTCGTTTGTAGCAGAAAAGTTGGTCTTACCTGTGGTCCCGAGGCTCAAGTTTGCTCGCAGGGTGTTCCCTATGATCTCTCCGCGGCCTCAGCAACCAGGAAGATCTGTGCCGCCCTTTCCGGGAGGTTCCGTGCACCAGGGTTCCAGATAGCTTTTGTTGTTTTCCTCTGGGATCAGTAATGTGTGCAGCGTGCAGTCTCTTCTGGTTTCCCAGGCGTGTCTGCCTCTCTGAAGGTTTAGCTTTCCCTCCCACGGGATTTGGGTGCAGAGAACTGTTTATCTGGTCGGTCCCTTCAGGTGCGGTGTCTCAGACACAGTGGACCTGCTGCTGCTGGGCCCTCCTTTACGGGTACCCAGAGGCCGTATACAGTTTCCTCCTGGGCCAGGGATGTGGGCTGGGGTGGGCAGCGTTGGTGGTCTCCTCCGCTCTGCTGCCTCAGGAGTGCCCGCCCGACCAGGAGGCGAGAACTCCCCTCCAGGGGGCCTGGGAGCAGAGAGCTGCTGAAGGCAGGGATCCTCCGCTGGTCCGGGACTCTGGCCAAACACTGGAAGTACAAAACCAAATTTAAACAATATCTTCCAGTTGAGTGCTTCAGAGCATTTTAGAAGAAAACCTCCAACACTAGGAGGGTACTTAAGATAGCCAGAAGCGAGGTTGGGAATTTAGCTCAGTGGTAGAGCACTTGCCTAGCAAGTGCAAGGCCCTGGGTTCAGTTCTCAGCTAGATCAGTGCCTCGATCAGCCATCATCAGAGAAGCTTCCTCCTCCATTAAGGCCCGGGTAAAATAAAGTATCCAGTTGCTTCTTTAGTTCAAAGCCTCAAAGTGTTCCATATTCCTCCAAACAAAAGCATGGTCCAGCCTAGCACACCAATACTCCATTCCTGGTACCAACTTCTGTCTTTGTTAGGGTTTCTATTTCTGCCATGGCTTCTCCCGCTCTCTCCTTTTTCTTTAATTTCTAATTTAATTTCATTGTGCTATATTTAATTGGCTCTTTATAAATTCATTGCTATTCATTTTATATTAAAAATAATTTTCACATTGATAAACTATTGTGTGACCATTAAAATAATGTGCGGCCCTCTATTATTGAAGTTAGTATTCTATCATTGTCTACAGTCAATTTTGATTAATAGAATTGCTCATAACTCCAATAATTTTATTTAGTTTACATATTGTTCTCTCGATTATTGAGAAAGCTATTAAAATCATTGGCCATTCTATTTTTATTTCTTTTATTTTAGTTTTTGTCCTGATGAGAATCAAGTCTTGGCTATGGAGCAAATTGAACAAGAAGTCTACCACGGAGAGACGTCCATGGTCTAAATCTTTGAGGTTAGTTGTACATTTCCTGTTCCTTTGTGCAGTTCTATCACAATTTGCCCCAGGTATTTGGAGGACGTTGTCAAATGGATAACCTCTTACTATATCTTCTAGATGAATTGAGTCCTCTATCAATAAGACTTTATCTTCCTTATCCTTCGTAATATTTTTTTTACTGTTAATAAGAAATTTACTTATTTTTAAAAAATCCAAATGCTGGCATTGTCCAGAAAATTTTAACAGGTTTATTTATAATTGTTATAAATTTGAACTGTTGAAATATGTTCACTGAAACATTTTGCTTGCATTAATGCTTTACAGCTTGCATTTATATTAAAAATTCACACACAAATGAACGTGGAGAAACTGCCAATACCTGTTCCTGTCCCTATGTTTCTACTCACGATCATATACTTATGTACCCCATAAAAATATCCCCACATAGAAAAAATATCTAACATTCAGAACTACTGATAACAAGAAGAGGAAACATTTTGTGAAGGGGGGATGAAATATTTCCCGTGGAGGGGGGATGAAATGTTTCCCCTCATAGTGGACTCTTAAGCATGTTCTCAGCTTGCTAGCTGGATATGTTTTTGGGCATAATTGTTACACGTTTGGTATGGATAGCACACAGGTTGCTTCAAAACGGCCAACCAGATAGGCCTCACTTGCCTTCTGCAAAGCACTAATCCCTGCACTCTGAAAGCACAGATCTGTTTTGAAGTCCTGAGCAATTTCTCGCACCAGATACTGAAAGGGGAGCTTGAGAATCAGAAGTTCCACGGACTTCTGATAGCATCTGATTTCACGGAGTGCCACAGTACTAGGCCTGTTAACGACGAGGTTTCTTCACCCCTCCAGTAGAGGGGACACTTTTTTTTTTTTTCCGGGGCTGGGGACCGAACCCAGGACCTTGCGCTTCCTAGGAAAGCGCTCTACCACTGAGCCAAATCCCCAACGAGGGCGGGCGCACTCTTGCGAGCAGCTTTTGTAGCCAGTTGTTTCCTGGGCGCTTTACCACTGGTGGATTTGCAGGCAGTTTGCTCTGTACAAGCCATGATTTGGGCACCTCCTTACTTATTCTCCTTCTCCTTTGGCTGGAGCTCAACAAGCAAGAGGCGGCGCAGCAAAAGCTGTGGACACAATTCTTATAATATTCTTTCTTCCCAAAAAATTTTTTTCTGACTCTAATAGAGATACACTGATGTTTTAATTAGTGTCAACTTACTGGTTCCCTTTTTTCCCATCCCTTTATGATCAACCTATTTTCGTACTGTTTTTAGTCTACTTATTGTAAACTGCATTTAATTGTTATTTTGCTTTTTCTTCAGCCCAAGAATATCTGTAATTTAACCAGGATGTTTAGAGCATTTACATTTAATGTGATTATGGTTGAATGCGTACTTAGCTCCCTCAACTGTTTTTGCTATTTGTCCCATCTTTCCTCTGTTCCTTTTTCTTCACTTTCTACCTTAAAATCCTACTCCTCTAGTGATACTGGTCCACTCTCAGAGAATGGTGTGAGACCTTCCCATGGCACACTTCATTTCACCCACTTAAAAAAATTTACTTATTTTATTGTCTATGGTCCTTCCTTTAGTTTCTGCTGGATGTCTCCAAATTCAGTGATTGTTGTTAGTGTGTTTTCACGATCACAGATTATAGTTTTTAATCTCAAAAAAATTCCTCCTTGGGTCTCTTGTTATAGTTTTATGTTTCTCTTTAAGGTCTAAAGCATATGGAATGCAGTTATAATTTGTGTTTTAATGTCTTTGTTAGCTTTAACATCTGCTTCAGGTCTGTGATGAATTTGATTAATTTCTGTTTTGCCTCATTGTAGTTTATATTTTCCTGATAGTTTGCATGCCTTGTAATTTTTGATTAAATGTCAGAGCTTACCATATACCTTTGGTATCTGGGATAATATTGGATGCTCATAAATATTCTTGAGTTTTATTCTCAGATGTTAGGTAACTTGAAATTGGTTTATATTATTGTCTTTTTTGGGTTAAAGTTTGTTAAGACCCGGATAATACTAAATGTGGGCTAATTATTCCCGACTCCTGACACCAAATACTAATGGACACAGTTGCCAATGTCGCATGAGCCTGGAGACTTGCCACTGGTTGGAGTGAGCACACAACAGTTCAGTCTCTGTGACTACTGAGTTCCAAAGCTCTCACTCCGTGGTTCTTGCCTGCATGCACATTTCTCAGGATTTGCATCTGCCTGTATTCAGCCACGGCCTGGAAGGAATCCTCATTCCTTACCTATGCTGCTCTCTTCCTGATGAGCTAACTCTAGCCATGTAGTCTCCTCAGATGCTTGTCAATGTTTCCTCAAGTCACAGGCTCTTCCAGGTTCCAGCTGCCTCTCTTCTCTATGGCCTAAAAACTCACTTCATTGACGTGAGAGGAATGTGGTTTTTTTGTCTCGATGTGTCCTATCTCCCAGGGAACACACCAGCATTACTTTGTTACCACGGGACTTATTCTTATACTTTCTTAATTTTTGTTTGTTTATTTGTCTCCTACACTTTATAGAATTTTTTTTGTTTTTTTATGGTAGAATATAAAATCATATTCTGGGATTTTATTATAGACAGAAGGCAAAGTCTTATCAATTCATTTTAAACCTGACTACAAGACATTCAACTATAGTATCATGCTTCTTACTCTCTCCCCACAGTATCTTCGGCCAGAAATTCACACACACACACACACACACACACACACACACACACACACACACACACACAGAGCATATATATATATATATGTGTATATATATATATATATATATATATATATATATATATATATAAAACTTTCTATTTTCATTCTCCAACATGTGGCATAAAACTTTTCATGGTAATATTTCTTAAATCATAGCCCTAAATTATCAAGTATTTTAAATTCTGAATGAACCTAACTTGTGTGTTTGCATGTTTTGTGAGTTTGCTTATTGATGGATTAAATGATTATAATATTTTCTATTATGACCTGCAGTGATTCTAATGGCGTCCCTAAAATTCACATTGAAATTTAATCGCCACTGTTATACTGTTGGCATTTGACAACATTAAGAAGTCTTTAGGTCACAGAGACTCCATGTCCCTGAATCCAGTTATAATGCCTCCTGCGAGTGCATTTGTTTTCATGCGGGTGCTTTGCTGTGACAGTCAGCCATTTCCATACTTCCAGAGCTTGTTGTCATATGACACAGCACAGAGGTCCTTGCCAGAGATTGGCACCATGCCCCTGATCTTTCCAGACAGTAGAGCTGTGAACCAGATAAACTATTGTTTATAAGTCAGTCTACGGCATTCTGTTACAGCAGTAGAAAATTAAGGTACAAATGAAGCTATAGTACATAGCTACAGATAGAGAGGACAAAGAAGAGATCCAAATACAGTCAAAGGGCATTAATATTGAATACTTACTTTTCTGGTTTGCCACCAATGGCTGTGTTCTTGTTTATTAAGACTGCCATATTGCACTCTTGAAAATGTAAATGTTCATTCTCGTTCAACAATGCTTCCGAGTACCTACCGTCTTGTGCTTTGTTTCATTTGGTTTAGAACAAGTTTTTTCATCAATGTGTGAGAAGAAAATGGCTTTGATAGTATTTTCTGCTTTTCTTTACCTGATAGCCAATAAAGCCAATGTATTTACCTGCTACAGAGGTCTTTTGATTATCCATTTTCTCTTTGCCTTTATGCAGTTTTCTCTTGATTTGCATAGCCGCTTGTTTCCTACTGATTACTGGAGACATTCTACATTCATGAGTCTTTCTCCAGTGTATCATCCTTTGGGCTGTTATTTAAAAATGACTTAATAATGTTTTCCACAAAGATCATAATTTTGTTCAATATAAAGACTGTTGGTTTTTTCTTTATATTTTTTAGATTTGGGATATCCTTTAGAAGGCCAACAACAAATCTTACATTAAAAATGGTCACTTCTATTTCCTCTTCATAGTTTCATTACTTCCATTTCATTAGTCTCTTTCATATTTCAGATGATGCTTTTGTACATAATGTGTTTATGCAAGGATTTGAAGTTTTTTCCAGTTCTTTTTATTTTTTCTAAGATTATACAAATGAATCTATTACTTAAATATAAACACTCATACAAAAAGTTAATGTGTATGTTCTTCTTCTGGGCTGTTTATTGCTTAATCAAATTACCAATTCCTGGGATAATAGGAAGCAATGTTTTCTTATATTTTTATTTTTTCAGGTTCAGTGTATTTCAACTTGACACATATTAGAGTCATTTGGGAAGAGAGACTCTCAATTGAGAAGATGCCTCCCTAAGACTGGCCTCTAGGCAAGTCTGTTTGGTGTTTCTTAATTAATCGTTCCTGTAAAAGGCCAGTCCATTGTGGGTGGCGTCACCTCTGTGCAGGTGCCCAGGGTGCTATCAGAAAGCAGGCTGAGCAAGGGTGGAGGACCAATCTGGTGATCAGAGTTCCTTCTTTGCTTCCGCTTCAGTTTCTGCCTCCATGCTCCTGCTCTGCCTTCTTTTGATAATGGACTGTGGTGTGGAAGTGTAAGCCAAACGAAGCCTGTCCTCCACGAGTTACATTTGGTCACAGCATGTTATCACAGCAATACAAAGTGAACAAAGACAATATCTGAGTGTCCCTCATTGCTGCCGTTGGTTTCTATGATTCTGTGCACAGCTTCATAACTGTGCCTTCACTTAGAGTCCATAATAAATCTATAAGTATTTTTATAGTTCATCATAGGAGACTATAAAGACAATCGATATATTTATAATACTCAGTGAAGGCATTAAAAAAACATGAATTTAACATGGAAATATATGTACCTATGTCTTTCTCTAAAAACCTTAAATTATGCATTTACCCATCTACCTATTCTATCTATCTATATACCCATAGATAGGTATATCTATGATATGATCATAATTATCCCAGAACACCCCTGCTTAATTCTTGCCCCTTTTAATTCTTTGTAATCTTTACAGGTCAGACCTTAGGGCTTAGAACCTTGGTATGCTTCAAAGGAGGAGCTTCTACTAGATCTCTAGGTGTGGCCAAGAAGGATAATATAAAAGGAGAGACACTGACAACTGTGAAGTGAAAAAGACAAGGACATGAAGCCAACTTCAAAATGAGTTGGATCAGCACTCAAGAAAGAGCACCGCCCAGTGCAGCTGACTCTGCACTAACTTTATAATGGGATTTCAGGCTGGCCGGGAGCCAGCAAATTGCCTTTCTTAATTTGAATGTTCATTTGGCTAACTGATCCTTTTAGAATACCTGTCATTTTGAGGTTAGCAGACCAAAAAGAAGCCACAAAAAGAATGTGAGCTCTCTGTAGTGGAAGGCAGGTCTTGAGAATGGAGAACTACAATTAACTAGTATACAGGAGCGTCAACAGTATCTTCGGAATCACAGGATTAGTGGTGCCAGGAGAAATTCATAAATGCTAATTTTCTCTCTTTGGGCACAGACGGTTTGTTCCCTTCCTACTAAGCCTGGGGGCTGCATGTGTGAAAAGTTTGCCAATGCAGAGTTAGCAGTGCAACCACTCAGATCCGGGATGCAGCTGAAGGAGTCCTGTTTACGTTTCCATGCCCTTTTCCTGATTTGGCCCTCATGAAAACTGGAGGAAAGGAAATCCCATCAGCCTGGGCCCTCTAGAGACAAAGATAAGGAGAACCCGGCAGGCTGACCCATGTCAGGGCAGGAGTACAGGCAGGAAGTCACTGACTGCCAACCGGCTAACGTTCCAGGATGCTTTGCTGCCTCTAGTTTACTCGGACTGATGAATCACGTTTCCCCATGTCCTAACTCCTCCACTCAACAGCTCTGTCCTCAAATGTCTTTTCTCCGCATGGGAGTTAACTGTGTTGTAGTTTTAGTTTCTGCCTTTTTCTTGCCCTTTAACTTAACGAATGTCACGTATATCTGGGAGTTGTTCGTTGTTATTGCTGTTGTTTTGTCCAAAAGCACGGATGCATGGATTGCTGACTACCTTCCATTTCTCCACCTTCAGGAAAAGGACCCATCCTCCTTTAACATCAGAAATGGATGTGCTGCTGGCTCATGTTTGTGTCTTTCTGTGCTAAAAGTGGAAACCTCTTGCCATTACCCAATACTCTCCACGGTAATGAAGGATGGAATCTATCTTGTCTTTTTTTTTTTTTTTTTTTCTTTTTTTTTTTTTTTCACAGCTGAGGACAACCAGGACCTTGTGAAGCACTAAGCAAGCACTCTACTATCTTGTCTTCTACTGACCTTTTTAAAAAGCCCTACCAAGGGCTGGGATTTTAGCTCAGGGTAGAGCGCTTACCTAGGAAGCAAGGCCCTAAGTTGGTCCCCAGCTCGAAAAAAAGAACAAAAAAAAAAAAAAAAAAAAAGCCCCTACCAAACAAGACCACCAACCACGATCACAGCCCGATACACACCTCTATGACATAGCTATTTTGTCTTGTATAAAATAACCCTTGCCTTGCAAAGTTGGATGAGTGAATAAAATGGTAAATGTCTACCTTGTGGGTGACATAATGCCCATTTTACTAAATCCATTTAATTATAAATATTTACTTGTCAAGTAAATATTTTACATTTATGATTTCAATAATTCTATTTTTGCTGATTATTACCAAAGTTGAACAGCTCACTAGATAGTATAAAAAAATTGACTACATTCGAAGGACCCACTCAATTTTCACATCAAGTTTCTGGGGTCCAGAGTGAATACAAGTAGTTGACTCTGTTTAGAACTAGGCTTTAAGGACTTTTCATCTTGTCTGGATTATTTACACATTACACAAGGACATCCAAGAACATGTCAAGTGAGCTCTTGAGCTGTACTAGTATAAAGTTAGGCTGGATCTACTGAGCCAATGGATTGGTGTTGAGGTTTGTATCCATACTCCAGAGCGTGCTGTGCCCACAGACTACCCACATAGCGTTCTTCCGGATCCCCAAAGGCTGCCAAAGTCATGACCCACTTCCTGTCTCTCTTTGCTTCTTATCCTGGCTTTGCTTCTAGTTCTGGTGCTTCAACTGGCTATCTTGGTTCCCCTGCCCCCAACTTCCTCACAAATCTGATAACCTGGCTTCCACTAGCAGTCCACTTGTCATAACGCATCTTTGACTTGACACTGTCCTGAGCTTACTCATGGGTTTCCTCCAACCTTAACCTCAATGCTCGCCGGTGGGTAATATAAATTGATGAATTGCCAGACTTCCATCTCTCCCTCTCAAACATCTCTTTCTCTTTCCCTCGTTCCCTCTCTCCTCTCTCCCTTCCCCAAATCTATTGAAACTAACCTTTCCAATTGCCTTAAATCTCAAATGTCAGAGACTCTTTACTGTGTGAATTAGTGTTCTTGTATTCTTCTATTATTTCAATTTTGCTGTGATCTTGAAAGTAGTCATTTCTAAGGGCTTCTTTTCCAGGTAAAACTTTCTTTAAAAAATGATCTTTTCATCCATCATTGGCTTTTCCTAGTCCCATTAGAAAGGACCTGAAATCAGACCCAGAATTATATACAATGATAAAATATAGCCACATGCCCTGGGCCTTGAATGGCCCGATATCAATCTCTGCTCCACACTTTGCTCCAACCACTGATCTATGCACACTGCCAATGTAACAACAATATTTTCAAATGTATCTTTCTGTTCTCGTTTTAGAAATATTAGTTGTATAAATGTATGATTGGGAGTAGCTGCACATGCCATGGCACACAGATTGAGGTCAGAAAACTTTTTACAGTTCATTGTCTTCTTCTTCCTTTACAAGGGTTCTAGTAATAGACCTTGGGTCATCAAACTCCGGTCATACTAGCCCTTTTTGGGGTCTTCATTTTCAGTAGTGATTCATGTTTGTTTTTTGTGGGTTTGCTTTGAGATTGGGCCTGTAGCTTCAAACCTCTTTTGTAGCAGAGGGATGACCTTAAAGTTCTGATCTGCCTATACCACAACCCAAGTACTGGAATTATGCTGTTGGGCAGATTTTAAATAGTGCTGGAAATCAAGCCCAAGGCCTCATGCTAGGCAAGCACTCTTACCAACTGGGCTCTACCCCCAGCCTCTGAATGATGTATTGGCATGAAATTAAGGGGGTTTGTGTCCCTGTGAATGAAGGTCTCTTGAACCAGGGCTGAGAATTCTGTTTGTGGAGGGACAGAGAGTCAATATTGTTGGCATTCTGGGCCAACAAGTCTCTAGTTCACATGCTTCTTCTTGTCTTTCATCCCCCTCCCCCAATTTGACAATCTAAGTACTACCCTCAGCTTAGGGGGTAAATATAATAAGCTAACCTAGTAGTTTGCTAACTCTTAGTTTCCGATACTATTTATTTACTTATTTTTTTACAGAACTGTTACCGTTTTCTTCTTTGAATTCTATGAAAATGTTCTTCATTCATTTCATAAATGCAAGCCCACAAAGAGTAAAATTGATATTTCTGATTTATAAACTTAATCTATAAATACTTTATGAACAGACAGACCAAAACATGAAAAGTTATAGTATTTTCTAATAAAAATGTACATTAGGTATAATTTTATTTTTATATATTTAGATGTTTTTGCCTGCATGTGTGTCTGTGCACCATTTGTATGCCTGGTGTCTACAGGGAGCCAGCAGTGGGTATCAGGTGCCTTGGACTGGAGTTACAGATGATTGTGAGCCATTGTGCCAGTGCTAGGAATCTAACCCAGATTCTCTGTATGAGCAAAAGTTCTCTTATCCATTGAGTTATTTCTCTGTCCACTAGATGTAGCATTGAAGAAAGCATAGTGATTTATTTTGAAGGTACACAGGTGTTTGTCTTATCAATTACTCTTTTTGAAAGATCTTCATTGCCTTAAACTTTGATTTTTTTTTTTTTTTTTTTTTTTTGGCCTTTGGTTTGATGGATCCTTCCAAATTCCTCAGTAGTAAAATTGTAAGAAGTGCTTTCAGAGCTTGAGAATGAACCCTATTAAAGTCATGGTTGTGTCTGCCAAAAATCATAACACAGGTAGCAGGCACTATACTCCCACCCTAGCTGAAAATCCACCATTTGTTCTATCAACACATACCATCTATCTTGCTCTATGGGATGTTTGATCTTATCGCTCTGAGATTAGAGCCAGCAAATGTGCTAATTGTGACCTTATGCAACTACTTTAGTAACTCAGAAAAATATTAGTTTCCTCATAAAAGATGACTCAGTCTTCCTCCACCAGGCCATGGAGTTTTATTATTTTGGAATAATTTCCTAATCTTTGAAAAACTCTAGTTATTATCTAGAGTAAGAATTACTGGAACCCCGCACCGTGAACCGGTAGGCAGGAGTCCAGTATTGATCTAGTTGCCTAAGGTATTTACATTCTTTTCTTTCCTTCCCTTTGCTAAAGTTGTGTTTCACTAGTAAAAGATCCTAAGGTCTGATTGCAGTCAACTGAGATGCTCTGCCAGCCACTCTTGGCAAAGCCAGGTCTTCCAGAAACACACATCTTGCTTTGAATGCTTTGAATCAGGACTCAGATAACCATGTGCTGAAGGGTGATGCCTGTCATTAACACTGCAAAATACAAGACCTGGCCTGCCAAAGGACCATTAAGAGAGGGGAAAAGAAAAGGAGAGGAGAAGGAAAGGGAGAGAGAGAAGGAGGGCATTTTAATGAACTGAACTCGAGTTATAGCCTCATAGTGTAACATGGAAATTTGCTACAAATTTAAAGATCTAACAGAAGAGCCAGATCCCCAATTCTTAAATGAGCTTTCTTCACACAAATGCTCTCTTCTGCTGGAACTGGTATCCTAGATGTGGTTGTGCTGTACGATTCAAGGTATTCCATATTCTATTGTCTGACATTAGATATTTTTTGTCTCTCCATTTATTGGTCCACAGGGAGAGGTTGTCAGTACAGAACAAGGACAACACATCTTTAAGTTTGCTTTAAATACCATCTTGCAACATGGCTGATTACATAAATTTGAAACAAATACTATCCTGGAGCATTTTGTAGAGCAGATCCTGTTTGTACATTTAGAAATAAATATGTAAAAATATGTGCCTATGTGCGCTAGATGGTTTCTTTTCACACTATGCAGAATTTGTCCTTTCTACAATATGTATGCTTTGTTTTACAGACAAGACATATGAAGAGGCTATTCAACAACCAAAATAAGAAAATGCCTCTCTTTTTTTGAGCTAGGTAGTGCTCACTTCACACTCCCAGGGTATCAAATTAGAAGCTCCACATTGGAAGAGTCTCAAAGGCCTAATTCAACTAAGAGATACAATTACAAATTGTATCCTTCTGTACACATTTCATGTAACTTGTAAAATTAAATGTTTATTTTTGTCTTCCCATTTTTTTGCTAAAGCCCATGGTTTGATAAGAGGGAAAACTACTGTGTGTGTGTGTGTGTGTGTGTGTGTGTGTGTGTGTGTGTGTGTGTGTGTGTGTGTTTGGCCAAGAATTGATTGGGCAGTGGGATTTAACATATCTCCCACTGAAGGATGGGAAGAGCTGTCTTTAAATCTCATTTTAACATAAACACAAGGAATACCACATTTCAGCTTGTTCCCTACAGAATAACTTCTCTTAAATATTGGATTTTCTCTCATCATACACAGCAGAATAAATGAGGACTCTCTGTCTATAGATACCGCATAAGCTACGTAACTAAACCTTTCTTACAAGCTTTTCTTTAGTTCTAGGGATTCAGAGGTGGCTCAGCAGCTAACAGCACTTGATTCTTTTGTAGAAATTTGGTGCTGAACAAACTCCCAGCCAGTGGACTCCAGCCCCAGGGTGTCTTCTAGCCTCTGTAAGTATCCACTGGCAAGTCATTCATGCACACACAAATAAACACAAAATATATATATAAAATAAATGTAAATGCATTTTAGTTCTGTGATAAGCCTATAACTTGAGCTAACTAGCAAGAATAATAACAGGGATGTCATAATCATTTATTATAAATGTGTGCAGCTCAAGCAATTTAGTGCAAGAAGGTATATGATAGGGTATTTTTTAAGTCATGCAGTAGCATTTTGAACCAAGTGTTTCTGTGATGTGAATCACTCATGTAAATCTAAAGTAGTGATAAATGTCACCACTCATTATACCTCATTAAAACTCAAGCTGTACTATTTTCTTTATGATTATTAATTTCATGGTGGTAGAGACAGAGTTTCAGATTCTCCCAAAAAGGCCTTTTTGTATATTAGATTATTTGATCTTGACTTGAAAAGTAGGCATTACCGTCATTTCTTTATAACTGTGAACATAATCTTGGAAAGCCAGCTGATTGGCCAGTACTATGTAATGGTAAACAGCACACCGCTTGCTGATTGGCCTAGAAAACACCCCTATTGCTACTGAAGCTAGAAAGGGGAAATGAAAGCTCACAGAGTTCACAGGTCACCTCATTAGCTTATGTTCCATATCTAACCCCAATCTAGGGACCTGGCTCTTCGAAATTCTATTTTATGTTCACACATGTTAGGCAGGCACCCCACCACCGAGTCACATTCCAAAGGAGAGCATATTGTGACACAGAAACTCACATTATTTATAAAGTTCTTAAATTAAATAAGATCTATGCTTCAAATTCGTAATCTTCTATTTAGTGGATTAAAAGTAAGAGTCTGCGTCTTCCTCCATCTCAACTTGAGAAATATCATGGCCCTTGGAAGGAAAAGGGTATACGTTTTCCTCCTCAGTTGAAAGATCCTGGAATAAACTTTTGGGACACTCTAAGCCCTGCTCAGTGTGCAGCCTAATTAATTCCATGCTGTGGAGAAGCTAGGATCCCTGAGCCTGCTGTTTGCTTTCCCTGTACCTCAGAACTGTGTCTGGAACACTTACAGTATCTGCAGTAGATCAACCAGAGGAAAACCAGACAAGTTTCCCAGTATCCAAACAGGAAGCTAAAAACCTCTGTCTCCCTTGGAAACCCTAATAAGCCGAAACTTTCTAGTGGAAATCAACTCGAACACTTCATTCCAACCCATAAGGTTGTTATTGCAAGTTAACAGTTTAAAGCCCAAATTCCTTGAAGTTCAGTTTTAATCATACTTCACCATGAATGCAGTTCTGAACAGCATGGCTTTGTGTATACCCACTGCTGGTGATGCAGACTCTAGGACTCCAACATACTATGGTGACATCTTGATTCCGAAGAAACCCATTATAGCAAACTCCAGATAACTGACCTAGGAGTTCAGGTTTTGATACTCAGCCCCTGTCAAAGGTTCTACCTCAAATAATTCATTCCAAAATTAGCAATGCTGAACTCACCCATACATCTGACCACAAATTAAGAACAGACCTACTGCTAGCCAAACACTGGAGAAAGAAACTGAGGACCAGTGTTTAGGCTGGATAGAAGAGCACAGGCTTGCAACACAGTCCAACCAATGATTGCCTCTCTATGGAATCAACAGTTGAGAAGCTGAAATGGGCAGATTGATTTAGGTGTTGTTCACAGTGCTATCTTAGCACACCATGGCATTTCGATTATGCTGGAAGTTTCTCTTGCACCTGACCTTTTTTATAGGGTTTTACACGAAAATGCATGGGAGTATGAACGCTGTAGAATTTGGCAACTACACAGCAAACAGAACCTAATCACTAACACTGCCAAGTCAGCACCGAACTTCATTTCATTTGGCAATTTGAGTTGTCACACTTTGATTTACTTTTATACGTGTTTGGTATAAAATAAAAGGCAAAAATCTTAGCATCTTAGACAGGAGTATTCTTTTAAGTACAGAGACTAGGTAGAAACTGTCATACAACCATGGTTATACTGAGTTATATTCTGTTTCTTTTGGCTTAAAGTACAATTTTATTGTTGGGAGAGGCTTTAATGAATACCATAGACTAGTGCGACATATGGTGCCACATGTTTCTCCTGCCAGCCCTTAGAAAGTAAAAGCAAGAGGACCACAAGTTCAAGGCTAGCCTGGGCTATGCAGCGAGTTCCAGACTAGACACACAACCCTACATGACAAATCCTGGATTCAAAAACACAAAACCAAAGAAAACAATGAATGTAGATGTTTTTACATCTTTCTCATTATTACGCCCAGGATTCCTGATACAGTTAAGAGCTAGAGAAACAGACTTGCCAGAATGAATGTAACTTACAACAGGAGACCTTGAACGTGGGCTTTCCAGACTTCGAGTTCATTGCTCTGTAGCTTTAAGATACAGTGTGAAAATTGATTATATTAATCCTATCATGCTTATTAAAGATTGAAACTTGTCATTATTTACTCAGTTTGAGGTCAGGACTTAGAATCCTACATAAAGAAGCAATTAGTTTTGAGAATGGGTCCTAAAGAGAAACATAATCAATTTGATGCCCTGTATTATTCATATGGCCTGACTTCCTGACGTCTTTCGACATCTTTTTTTCATTTACTTTTCTCTCCAACATTATGAGGGTATAATGGACAAATAAAAATTGCTTGTATTTCTGGTGCACAATGTGATGTGTTGTTAGATGTGTGTTTATGATCTAAAATTAAGCACGTTAGTTTTCTTCTTGTGTATTGATAACATTTAAGCTCCCTCTGTATTTCTGAATATTCAATACACTATATGAATAATGTTCACCATGCTATGTGGTCTATTTCCAAAATATATTCATATGGTTTGATTCTTTGTACCCATAAACTATATCTGCCCATTCTCATACACTCTCCCTATTCTACTTCTAAAATTCCGTTCTTTTAGGGCGTTGTTTAAGTGAGATTGGGCAGTATTTGTCTTTCAGGGTCTGGCTTTTTTCACTTCACATAATGACCTCTTGTTATATCCATGGCAGGCTTTCTTTCTCCTTTAACTGAGTAGCATTTCCCCATCCCTTATTAGCCACTTATCTGCTGATAAGCAGGTTGATTCCTCATCGTGGTTAGTGAGAAACAGATTGCTATGGAAGCAAAGATAGTTTTTCATGGACCGATTCCAGGTCTTTTGGCTGCACACACAAAAGTGAAATAGCTGGAGAAGATGGGTGTGTCGTTGGCAACTTTTTTGAGAATTTCCAATTTTATTTTTCAGAATGGCTGCACTAATTAACAATCAAGTCAGTGCTATATAAAGTTCTCCCTTTCTCCACACTTGTTATTTTGTCTTTTTCATAATAGATATTAAAACAGGCTGGATCTCTCTCTCTCTCTCTCTCTCTCTCTCTCTCTCTCTCTCTCTCTCTCTCTGTGTGTGTGTGTGTGTGTGTGTGTGTGTGTGTGTGTGTGTCTGTCTCTGTTGGTATGTGTCTCTCTCTCAATGTCTCTATCTCTGTGTCTCTCTGTCTCTGTGTGCCTGCATCTGCATGTGTGCATGTGTGCATGTGCATGCATGTGCATGCGTGTGTCTCTCTCCCACCTTCTCCCTTCCTATTGGTTGTTTACAAGTGCCTTTTGACCCATATCTCTTCTTGCTTCTGCTCATCACTCAATCAGGTTATTTGTGTTCTTGCAACTGAGTCTTTCGATCCCTTTACAAATTTGAAATATGAATCTCTCTTATCAGAGACATAACATACATAATGTTTCCGTGCACTGCATGGCTGTCTTCCTGTTTCCAATGCATTTGCTGTCTGACTCTGTGGTGTCATATCTCGCCCCAGTCTCAGAGAGGGAAGCTTTACTCTTGTGTTTTCCTCTAGCAGTTGTTATCTTGGGTCAGGAAATATGACACTTTTAGCTCTTGTATTTTTGGCGGTGATGGCATTGACTGTTTGGAATCATTCTAGATCCCTACCAATGTAGAGATTGCTGCTCTATCTTGTGGGAAATGTCACCAGAGTTTGATTCCATGTTGCCCGTAATTCACTTTAGACAGGGTTTACCATTGAACAATATAAATTATTACACTCCATGAAAATGGCATCTCAATTCACTTGTTTTATTTCTTTCAACTTTCATTCATAAATGCTCTATAGCTTATAGATCTTTCAGCTCTTGAATTGAAGTTATCACTAGGGTGAGTGGTCCTTTGATTCTTTTCAAGCTTTTACAAATGGGAGTACTTTTCTGTTTGCTATTTAATGATTGGGCTTTTGTTTGTTTGCTTGCTTGTTTTCTAGTATTTTCAGCCACAATGATTTTTATAGGTTGATTTTGTATTCTTCAACTTTACCAGGGGCATACTTAGTTTAATTTGTTTATAGGGTTTTCTAAGAGGGCCAGGCCATCCTCATTCCTCTTCAAGTCTGAGGGCATTATTCATTTGTGTTTATAGATTTCATCTTGGATGCTCTGATCTTGAAGAAAAAACCTCAGACTGACACTGGGCATCCTATGTGTCCTTTATTATGCTATGGGAAATCTCAGTTACCTTGAGAATAAACTTACCCTAACTCAAGGTAGAAAAGCAATATATATATATATATATATATATATATATATATAAATTTTACACTAAAGTAAGGTGAACAAAGAAGAAAGGCTTGAATGTTGAATGTTATAACAGAGTCATAATTGAAAACATAGGTTGAATTTTGACAAAACTAGTAAATAAAAAAGTACTATAAAACAAGTACTATTTAGGTATTATCTATCATGTCCAGTCACTCTTTGCTTGGCATAAGATACTGTCTTAAAATTTAAAAAAAATCTAATGATCAAGTTCAGAAAGAGGTACATGTGTGTGTCTTTATGTGTTTTCTGTGCATACAAAACATAAAAAACAAACAAACAAACACCATATTTTCATATAAAGATTTGAGCAATAGTTTCAGGGACTAAAGTACAAGTGTCATAGACTTTACATTTTCTAATACAGTTTAAATTTCTAATAGGACTTACAAAATCTACTTTATTTCTCTTATTTTAGTCTCCTTACTTATATTAGTATCTACAAATTGTTAATGTCTACTTTACTTTGACTTGCCCACCTTTATAGGCAGCCATCTACTGCACAGAACTACTTTGCTATTACATAGACAACATAAACCCCACAAAATCAAAGTTAGACTCACCTCCCGCTACTGTCTGCCTTATGTCCATTCCAGATCTCAGTAAATGGCATCTCAGTCTATTTACTTTTTTAAAGCCATTCTCTGGTCATTCAGCCATCTCTTCTCCACATGTGTCCCCACACATTATTAGAATGAAGCACACTCTGTGCTGATGACTCTGTCAGAACCAAGTCCTCTTTTTAGTCACAATGAGCTTACCCCAACATGGGACATACTGCTATGCCTGTGGTCATATCCTGGATACAGGCACCAGCTGAAATGGTTCCAGCTGTGAAAATAATCATTCTGGTATTCCACTATGCTATCCTTTCATCTTATTACAGCACAATTTCACCTCATAGCAGCCTCTACCGCACCAAACTAACCATTTCTACCCTGTCTGCTTACTTCTTACCTTCCTTCTTTCACGGTTGCTCTCAATTTCTCAATCTGTGTGTAAATGATTTGAATATTTATTTTAAGATGCGTATATGGATACTGAGCAAGAAATCAATATTATACTGTTGTAGACTAAATAATGTCACACACAGATAACTGGATTTGTGAATGTTACCTCATATAGAATATGGACTTTGCATGCATGATATCTTGAGATGCCATGAGATAGAGAGATCTCCTTGGATTAGTTGGCATATCCATATATAATCAAAACTGTTCCTGGAAGGAGAGGAGGTGGGAAATTAGAGGTTAAAAAAGATCTTGATGGACTGGAAGAAGAGGGAGAAAGGTGACATAATCAAACAGATGTGTCTGATGCTAAAAATGTAACTATGTCTAGAAGGTAGAAAATACAGATGTACACTCTCCCCAATACATTTTCCAGAAGAACCAGTCCTACCAATGCCTTGATTTTACTCTGATAAGATTGAGTTCATGTTTTTCAGACCCAGAATCATAAAAAAAAAAAAATGTGTTGTTTAAGCCACTTAAGTTTGTAGGACTTTATAACAGCTGCCTTAGGAAATACACACACACACACACACACACACACACACACACACACACACACATTATGAATATTATAGCTAAAGATTTAAGAATTAGAAATGACCATTGCGTTTTTCTGAAGATACTTCATTTTGTTTTAAGATGTTGCTATTATCATACTTCCAACAATGTTTAATATATGATTTTAGGTATATTTTTAGCATACAAATATGTGTGTATTATTCACTTTACATCCTGCTCACTCCCCACCACTTCCCATCATACCCTCCCACAATCCTTCCCCCCATCCTCCCTGCCCTTCTCCGCTGAGAGTGTGGAGGCCCCCTTGGGAATCCCCCCAAGCATATCCAGTTTTTCCGGGGCTAGATGTATCCAGTTCTACTGAGGCTGGATAAGGCAGTCCAGCTAGAACATGTCCTATGACAGACAGTAGCTTTTAGGGTAACCCTTGCTCAATTTGTTCTGGACCCACATGAAGACCTCAATATAAAACCAGATACATTAAATCTCGTAGAAGAGAAAGTAAGAAATACCCTTGAGCACATTGGTACAGAGGACAACTTCCTGGACTGAACAACAATGGCTCAGGCTCTAAGTTTAACAATTTATGAATGGGACCTCTGTAAGGCAAAGGACATTATCATAGAACAAAACAGCAGCCTACAGATTGGAAAAGGATCGTCACTAACCCTACATCTGTCAGAGGGATAATATCCAATATTTATAAAGAACTCAAGAAGTTAGAGACCACAACCTAAATGACCCAATTTCAAAATGGAGTACAGGACTAAACAGAGAATTCTCAACAGAGGAATCTCAATGGCCAAGAAGCACTTAAAGAAATGTTCAGGGGTTGGGGATTTAGCTCAGTGGTAGAGAGCTTGCCTAGGAAGCGCAAGGCCCTGGGTTCAGTCCCCAGCTCCGAAAAAAAGAAAAAAGAGAAAAAAAAAGTAAAAAAAAAAGAAATGTTCAACATTCTTGGTCATCAGGGAAATGCAAATCGAAGGGACTCTGAGATCCCATCTTATACTGGTCAGAATGGCTAAGATAAAAACTCAAGTGATAACACGTGCTGGTGAGGATGGGGAGCAAAGGGAACACTCCTCACTGACAGTGGGGATGCAAATTCGTACAACCACTTTGAAAATTATATTTGGCAGTTTCTCAGAAAACTGGTAATAGTTCTACCTCAAGACCTAGCAATGCCACTCCTGAGCATATAACTAAAAGATTCTCTACCATCCCACAAAGACATTTGCTCAACTATGTTCATAGCAGCTTTACTCCTAATATCCAGAAACCGGAAACAACATAGATGTCGCTCAACCGAAGAATGGATAACTAGAACATGGTACATCTACATAAAGTATATATTTTTATAATAAGCTCTGCAATCAATTCTCTTTTTATACCTTTATTAGTTCATTGAGAATATCAAGCAATGTGTATTGATAACATTCACACTCCCAATACTTCCCATCCAGATCCACTCTCCCTTACCTACTCATCAACCTTTGTGTCCTTTTGGTTGTGCAATCTATCGTGATCAATCCCAAATATCCTTGGATGTGTGGGCTTCCTCTGGAGCATAGTTGACTTACCAGGGGCTACAATGTTAGAGGAAATTGCCTCTGCCTCTGCCAGCAACTATCATCACCCATAGCTTTTCTGCTAATGAGTGATTTCACTTTCACTCCCTACCCCCCACAACACACAGGTCTTCTACATGCTGTCATAGACACTGTGAGTTCTACACTTTGAGTTCTACACGTGTGCAGTTGCCCTGCTATATCTAGAAGTTAGTTTTCCTATAGAAAGAGCCCCAGGATCTTCTACTCTTTCCAACCTTCTTCTGCCAAGACTTTTGAGTCGTGGGAGTCAGGGTACACTGTATTTGTTCTGTTTAGAGCTGAGCATTCCACTCTCCTTTATTCTCTGCATCTTGGCCACTTATGGGACTCTGTTAACATCTACTTCAAATAGGAGCTTCTCTAGTGAGGTTTGAGGGATAAATTAACCTATGTGTATAAAGGTAAATCATTTTGAGTCAGTTTAATACTTTGACCAATTAATAATATAAGAGCAATAGGTTCTCCTCTAGGGCCTTTAGCCTGTCTAGCTATGGGTTCTTAGCCAATGATGGTGCTAGGTATAGGCTTAATCTTGCAAAGACAGACTAAATGCATTAAAAATATGACTGGTTATTCCCATGATGTCTGGGCCACTGTTGTACCAATAGGCATATCTTTCCAAACCAGGTTTTATTATGGCTCACAAGGATTTGGGTTGGGTAAGATTGATGGTTACTGGTTATTTTTCTCCTCTAATAGCTTGTTTACTTGAAATAACAAAATTATGATAATACTGTATCAGCTTTATTTTGGTTAATGTTTATATACTGTTATATAATAGTTTTTTTCCACCTTTTTATTTCTGAGGTATCTGTTTTTTACATTTAAATTTTGTTACCTTATGCAGTACATAGTGGTATTATTCTGTTTCTATATTTTAATTATAATGCTTAGTATAATAACATTTATTATAATGAATTATTTAATCTACTGTAGCCTATGATATGTACTTGTTTAGTCTAATTTCTTTTTTCTTTCTACTTCTCCCCTATTCTTGTGGTGTTTGAAAACAACCACAACTCTATTGTTTCTTTTGAAACTTTCTGTTATATTTTGATTATGTCTCTGTATTATTCGTTTAGGTAACTCAAGAAATTAATTTGCATTTTTGACTTATTACAGTAGGCCTTAAATTTATACATTTTAATATTTACCAAATAACCCATGACTCCTGCCAAACCTTTCCCTTATGCGCCTGGTAGCTCTACTTATTTTAAGTTAATATTTAATATTTCTAGGTTTTGTTTTAAGCTTTTAGTATTATTTTATATTTACTCACATATTTGATGTCTACATTTCTTTTATTACTCCATGTGGCTTTGTGTTCATATAAGACTATATCTTTTCAGCTGTGTACTTACTATGTCTGCTACCATATTCTAATGTTTGTAGAACAGGGTTTCAGTTCTTCTTTTCACTTTCCACTTTCTCTTTGCTTTTTATTTTCGGGGGGTAGTACTAGCTTTAGGGTTGTAGGTTAGTTAAATTTATGTTTTCTTTCAACAGCTTAAATTTTACATTACACTGAGCGGTGGCCTTTGTAGTTTCTCTTACAACATAAGCCAATATAATCACTGTTGATTGTTTGATGCTCATGCACTTTTTTCCTTAGTTACATTTCATTCTTGGTTTAGTACCTAAGGCATGTTCATGGTATTGGTACTGTTCCTTTTACGTACCCTTATTAGGGTTCTTCGAAGGCTCTGAGTCTATGTGTGAGGCTAAACCACTGTAGAACATTTCTACCAACTTTGTTACAGTTGTTTTTGTAACTTGTTTTTGTCCATTTTTTTATCCTCTCTTCCTGAGTATCCTATTTCTATGTTAAGTCATTGTTAATCATATAAACTTATTTTAGACTCTGCCTTTAAATGTTACTGTATCTAAGCAATTTATTTGCTGATGTGCAAATGAATTCTGGGTATCTTGCATACCAACAGTTCATAAAGTGTTCAAAAATGGAATATACCAAGACCACATCAGTATCTAGTCAAGTATGGGGAATTTTGAGAAACTAAAATGTTGCGAAAGTGATAGATGACAGCCATGAAATAAAACACATATCCACGACGTCGTAGTGGCATACAGGTCACCAATTCAACAGACTAATGGAGAGATAGACAACTGCTCTAGCCACAAAAATTCTGAATGAATGAGAAGGAATAATAGACAGAGAACCCAATGAGTCAAACAGCACAGTAAGAATTGTTACAGATAAAAATCATCAATGGATGTTGAAATTCATAGGTGACAGCATGATGTGAAACCAGATATGTGAATGGTCTCATAGTGTTCTCCCATATGATACTTATTAATTACAAAGGGAAAAATAAAACCTTTTGGCAGACATGCCTTTAATCAAGTGATCAAAGTTAACATCGCTGGCAATAAGGCATGTGGACATCATATACCTACTGATAGGATGCACTGCACACAGTCCATTATGCATGTGATACTATTGCCAAAAATGCATAAC
The DNA here is from genome assembly GCF_011064425.1 of Rattus rattus. NCBI lineage: Eukaryota > Metazoa > Chordata > Mammalia > Rodentia > Muridae > Rattus > Rattus rattus. The sequence continues at coordinate 71,834,093 of NC_046154.1, forward strand.
CTTAATCAAACCATAGGAAAACATCAGACAAATACCAATTAAGGAACATTATCCCAAAATAATTGGGTAGTATTTTCAAAAGTGTCAACATCAAGAGAAAAATATATGAGAAATATTCTTGATTAGAGGAAATGAAAGAGACATGAGAAGTTAATGCAACACAAGATTTTGTGTTGTACCCTGGACCAGAAATAGGAAAATTAGGGAGACAATTTGTGAATGTCAAATCATCTTTGAGGTTAGTGAATATCATTACTAAAATATTTTTCTTTATTCTAGACACAGACGTAAGTGACGATGCCATTTTGTGTCATCAAGCATGCTTCACCAGTAAGATGTGCTCTGAGACATTTATCACTCACACGAGCTCAGGGATCTGAAAAGTATAGTGATTTCTGTGTGAATATCTGCAGTAGTCTCTTGCATTTGAATACTTGGTACTCAGGTGCTCATTTACTGGGAGAAGGTTAGGAGGTGTGGATGGATGAGGGAACTGTGCCTTTGGGAAAGGCTATGAGGTTTCAAGTCCATGCTCCATCCGCAGTTCATTTTCTCTATTTTCCTGCTTGTGGTTCAGTGAGGGAGGATGCTACCACGGTGTCTGATACTTGCTGACATGATTCCCAACCATGATGGAATCTCATCCCTTTAAAATCATAAACACAAATAAACTTTTCTATAAGTTGCCTTGATCCTTTTATTCTGTCACAGAATCAGAAAAGTAACTAATATAGAAAGGTGAATGTGCTGTGTTATAATTTAGCATAGTGTTTTACAGCAGCAAAATAAACTTTCCTTATACGTAGAAAGAATGCATACTAAAATATCAGTAAAAAGGATATAGTATGATAAATGTATAAAGTGTAATACTCTTATTGTCAAGTGTTACCTAATACACATACTTGTACATGCTATTACACCTGTGTGGAAATTTCAGCACAGGAGTTTGCTTCCGTCCCCAGCACCGGAAACACATGAACGGTACATTGTATTGTGGACACAGCAGCTGGGGCATCATCAGGCAAGAAGCTTTCTAGTTCCATTGCAATCTTAGAAGACCACAGCTGGACATATGATCTATCGGTGACTGAAATATTGTGTGCAGTGTAATTGTATGAAAGCTCAGAAGACTCCCTAGAGGGTCAGCAAGCATTGATTTGGAAGGCCCTCTGACAATTGACCCGTGCTATAACGCGAGAATAGCTCAGAATTGCAGAGACTAATTTTTCTCTTCACAATTCTGACAGGATCCTGTGTCATGTGACTGACTTTTAATTTGTTTGTATTAACATCCTCAGATCTGTTATCAGTGGTCTTAGCAAGAATAAATTTGGACGTTATGTAAGACTTTATAACAGTGGAGGAGAAACAGTATTGGTGAAAGAGTCAGTTCATGGATGAGAGGAGTTAGCAACAAACCCAGTGTCTGATGAGTGCAATTGCCATTTCCAAGGTGTTTCAGGTCAAGATTGAGAAAGATGCACTGTGGTAGCAAGACATGTATTAAGATTATGGCTATCATTATGGGATCATTGCCAAGAATAAAAGTTCTCAAAATTAAGTGAAAAAATAATGTGTGCTCTGCCTATGCTCTTAAGCTTCACCCTTCCTCCTCCTCATCACTTTCATTTCTCTCTATATGAGAAGCCTCTCTCACACACCTCAGGGAAGAAATGAGTTTAGCTGCCTAACAACACCCGAAAAGAATAGAATAATTAACTTTAGAGACATCTTATTTCCCTGCAATTAACTCAATGTGTTCATTTATTAGATTTATTAGACAAAAAATGAGGTCCAAAGACAGAGTATCCAATCCTAAGATGAGTGCCCAAATCTATTCTGTAACTGTTCCTTAGACTTCGAGCTCAGTAACTATGTGATGGGACAGTGCAGTGGTGGATCTTGAACTGTCTTGTAGCACCTCCACATTCTTTTATGTGTAACACCCACTTTAAAGGTAGTCCTGCTGGCAACCAAGTGATATGAAACATTAAAAGTAGGTACCCCTACCTGACATTTTTATTTTGTTTCTTCCTTAGTTTGTTTACTTTTTAACCAATGAACCAATGTAGGGTAACCCCAGTGATACTGTGCGTGTGTTCGCACGCACGCACGCACGTGTGTATGTGTGTGTGTATATGTGTGTGTGAATTCTATAATATGAATTTCCATAAAATAGGTTTGTGTTATTTATCTCTCTCCCTTCCTTCTCTTCTGCCTTATGTTGTTATCTCTGTCCCCACTTAACCCACCCACATTATTCACATTTATAGCACCTGCATTTCATTATTTTTCTTCCCTCCAGATTTTTTTCTGATCCCTACCTCTGGTCCCTTTCTAATTTCCTGGATTTTGTAGGTACTCAAAATAAACACACAAGGCATAGATATTATAATATCAGACAAAAGAGTCTTTAAGCCAAAACTAGTCAGAGGAGATAGAGAAGACACTGCTTACTTATTAAAGGAAAAATCTACCAAGATACTGTAAATTCTAAACATTTGTGCACCAACACAAAAGCATCTAAGGTCATAAAGAAACACTATGATAGCTAAATCGCATATGAAATCTCATGCAGTGATAATGGGTTTATTCAATATTCCATTCTCACCAATTGACAGGTCATCTAGACAAAAACTAATCACTGTCACATAGTGTGTTTCAGGATATCTTGGTCTATTTAGACAGTCTGTCTCAAAGAAAACAAATAAGCAAAAAATCCAAGATTACACACTGAATAAAAGATCATCTTTAACAACTGATGAGGTAAACCTAGCCAGCTGTGTGTAGAAGAACAAATGTAGGTCCATATCTATCACCTTGTATGAAACTCAACTCCAAATGGATCAAACACCTCATCAAAAGAGAAGATACTATGAATCTAATATAAGGGAAAATAGGGCATTGGCACAGGAAAAGAGTTTCTGAATAAGAGGACACTGGCAGAACAGTCATGAAGACCAACAATCAATAGCTGAAACCTAATGGTGTTAAAAACTTCTATACAGCAAAAGATACCATCAATCAAGCAATTTGCAACTACAGTATAAGGAACAAAACTTGTCAACTATATTTCTAATCCAGGGTTAGTACCTAAAATATAAAAGAATTGTAAAGAATGAGCATCAAGGAAACAAATGATCTAATGTAAAAGTGAGGGCTGAGTCCTTTAGGACCCCCTCCCAGCTTCCTGAGCCACCTACTGTCCCCTGTGACCTCCATTATCCTTCCACCTTTCCATCCACCTTAATCAGACCTGCTGATCCAGAAGCATAAATGTTAGATCCCCTTCCTGGACCCAGCTTTCCATCTTCCATGCCTGATGAATCCTCTGGGGGTACCCTCAGCTTCCCTGAGCAGACTTCTATCCCCACTGGACTCCATTCTCTCACTACATTTCAGCCCACCTGCATTATACTTGCTGATCTGGAACCAGACAGACCAAAAATATCCATCAGAGTCCTGCCACGCAGGATTATTGAGGTTGGACCCCCTCCCAATACCTACAACAACAGGAATAACCAGGGACTAAAGCTATCCAGATGGCTTAAGGTCTTCAAAAGAACATAATCCACAAAAGCCAGGGTAGGTAATAAAACACCTTCAGAGAACAGCTACCCTACTACAGCAAGTCCTGCATATCCTGACACAACTGAAGCACCAGAAAAATGACCTTACCTCCAATCTTATAAAGGTGATAGAGGAAACAAATAAATCCCTTAAAGAATTACAAGGCAAAGTTAAAGAAGTGAAGGAAATAAATAAAACTGTTTAAGACCTGAAAACAGAAATGGAAGCAATAAGGAAAACACAAACTGATGAAATCTTAGACTTGGGACACCTAGGAAAGAGAAAGAACCACAGATGCAAGCATCTCCAACAGAATACAAGTGATGGAAGAGAGAATTCAGGCATAGAAGATAAAATAGAAGAAATTGATACATAAGTCAAAGGAAATGTTCATCTAAAATATTAATAACACAAGTCTCCAGGAAATCTGGGATAGCACAAAAAGACCTAACATAAGAATAATAGACATAGAAGAGTCCCAGCTCCAAGGACCAGAAAATATTTTCAACAAAATCATAGAAGAAAATCGTCCCAACCTAGGGAAAGAGATGCCTATAAATATACAAGAAGCTCATAGAACACCAGTTAGACTGGACCAGAAAAAAAATCCTCCCATCACATAATAATCAAACCAGAAAACCTACATAACAAAGAAAGAATATTAAAAGCAGCAAGGAAAAAAGGCCAGAAAAACCTATGAGAATTATGCCTGACTTCTCAACAGAGACTCTAAAAGTAGGAAGAGCCTGAACCAGAGATCTTGCAACCTCTCAAAATCACAGAAACCAACCTAGACTACTATACCTAGCAAAAAGTCTCAATCACCACAAATGGAGGAAACAAGATATTTCAAGACAAATCCAAATTCAAACAATATCTTCATACACACACACACACACACACACACACAGAGAGACAGAGAGAGAGAGAGAGAGACATACACACATACATACACATAAACACACACACACATACACATACATACACACACAGACACACAGACACACACACACACACACACACACACACACACACACAACACACAACCCCCTAAAACCACAAATATAAAAATAGCGGAAGTATCAATCACTGGTCTTTAATTTCTCTCAACATCACTGGACTCAGTTCCCCAATAAAAAGACAGAGGTTAACAGAATGGATGTCAAAACAGGATCCAGCTTTCTGTTGGATACAAGAAACAAACCTCAGCCATAAATACAGACATTACCTCAGAGGAAAGGGCTATAAAAAGAGTTTTTCTAGCAAACAGACCCAAGAAACAAGCTAGAGTAGCCACCCTAATAGCTAATAAAGTAGAATTTCAACCAAAATTAATCAAAAGAGACAGAGAAGGTCATTTCATATTCATGAAAGGAAAAGTTTACCAAGATGATATCTCAACTCTGAACATCTATGCCTTTAAAACAGGGCACCTATACTTGTAGAAAGAAACATTGCTAATGTATAAATTGTTCACCAAACTCCACACATTAATAGTGGGAGACTTCAACAACCCACTCTCGCCAATTGACAAGTCATTCAGACTAAAACTAAATAGAGAAATAAGGAAAGTTACAACCATTTTGAAACAAATGGACCTAACAGACATCTACAGATTATTTCACTCAAACACAGAATAATATACCTTTCCTCAGCATCTCATGGATCCTTCTCCAAAACTGACCATATAGTCATTCACAAAGCAAGCCTGAACAGATACAAGAAAATTGAAATAATGCCTTGCATCTTATCTCACCAACATGGATTAAAGCCGGACCTCAACAACAATAGAAACACCAGAACGCCTACACACTCATGGAAAGAGAATAATTCACTCTGGGTCAGCGAAGAAATAAAAAATGAAATTGAAGACTTTCAATTCAATGGAAATGCAAGTACAACATACCCCAACTTATGTCACACAGTGAAAGCAGTGCTAAAAGGAAAGTTTGTAACAATAAGTGCCTCCCTCCATAAAGAAGTTAAATGTTCTCTCTCATACCAGCAATTTAAAAGTATCTCTGAAAGCTCTGAGGAAGAAAAGAAGCAAATGCACCGAATAAGAGTGGAAGGCAGGAAGTAATTAAAATCAGGGCTGAAATCAGTCAATTGGAAACAAAGAAAACAATACAGAGAATCAGTAAAACCAAGAGCTGATTCTTGGAGAAAATCAACGAGATAGACAAACCCCATAGCCAACCTAACCAAAAGACAGAGAGACAGGACTCGAATAGGCAAAATAAGAAGTGAACAGGTAAGTATAACAACAGACAAACTGGAAAATCTTAACAAAACAGATGATTTTCTAGATATATAGCCCTACCAAAGATAGATTGAGATCAGGTTAACCAGTATTATAACCCTGAAGAAAAGAGAAGCAGTCATTAAAAGTCTCCCAACCAAAAACAGTCCTGGGCAAGAGGGTTTTAGTTTAGAATTCTACCAGACCTTCAAAGAAGTGCTAGTACCAATACTCCAAACTATTTTACAAAATGGAAACAAAAGGAACGCTTCCAAACTCATTGCGTTACAGTCACCCCAATAACTATACTGCACAGACTCACCAAAGAAAGAGAATTTCAGACCACTTTCTCTTATGAACATTGATGCAAAACCATTCAATAGAATACTCACAAACCGAATTCAGGAACACATCAAACACATCATTCACAATTATTAAGTAGTCTCCATCCCACAGATACGGGCATGGTTCAATATGTGAAAAACCGTCAACATAATCCACCATATAAACAAACTAAAAGAGAAAACCACATGGTGATCTGATTAGAAGCTGAAAAGCTCAACACGCCTTCATGTTGAAAGTATTAGAGAGATGGGAGATACAAGGCATACACCTAAACATAATAAAAGCAACATGAGCAAGCCAATAGCCAACATCAAACTAAATGGAGAGAAACTTAAAGTAATTCCATTAAAATCAGGGACAAGGCAAGGCTGCCTACTCTCTCCTTATCTATTCAATACAGTACCTGAAGTACTAACCAGAGCAATAAGACAACTAAAGGACCTAAAGGGGATACGATAGTTGGAAAGAAAGAAGTTAAGGTATTGCTGTTGCAGATGATGTGGTAATATGCCCCAATAATCCTATCAGAGAACTCCTACAGCTGACAAATACCTTCAGTTAAGTGGCCAGATACAAAATTAACTAAAAACAAAAATCTGTAGTCCTCCTTTATGCAAATGATAAATGGGCTGAGAAAGAAGTTAGGGAAATGACACCCTTTATAAATAACTATGAACAATATAAAATATCTTGGTGTAACTCTAACCACGTGAAAAACATATATGATTAGATCCTTGAGTGGCTGAAGAAAGAAATGGAGAAAGGTACCAGAAGATGGAAAGATGTCCCACGCTCATAGATTGGTAGGATTAACTTAGCATAAATAGATACCTCCCCAAATGCAATTTACATATTCAATACAATTCCTACCAGAATTCCAACACAATCTTTACAGACCTTGAAAGACAGAGCAATTCTCAACTTTATAAGGAAAAACAAACAAACGAACAAACAAAAGTTGGATAGAAAGAACAATCCTGAACAATAAAACAACTTCTGGATGTATAACCATTCCTATCCTCAGGCTGTACTCCAGACCAATAGTTTTTATTAAGCTGTGTGGTATTTGTATAGAAACAGAAATGTTGATCAATGAAATCAAATCAAAGACCTTGAAACACACACACACTCCCATAGACACTAATTTTTGACAAAGAAGGCAATAGAAAAAAAGTAAACATCTTCAACAAATGCTGTTGTTCTATCTTGATGTCAGCATTGAGATGTATGCAGAAAAATCCATAGCTATCACCCTGTGCAAACCCAAGTCCAAGTGGATCAAGGACCTGCACATAAAACCTGATTCACTGAATCTAATAGGAGAGAAAGTGGGGAATAACCTTAAATTCAGTGGTATAGGAGACAACATCCTGAACAGAATGCTAATGACTTAGACTCTAAGATCAACAATTGATAAATGGGACCTCATGAAACCAAAAAGCTTTCGTTAGGCAAAGGACATTGTCATTAGGACAAAAAGACAGCCTACAGATTGGAAAAGGGTCTTTACCAACCCTACATAATATCCAAAAATTATAAATAAATCAAGAAAATAGAGACCAACATCCTAAATAACACAATTTAAAAATGAGGTATAGAGCTAAACGGAGAATTCTCAATGGAGGAATCTTGAATGGCCAAGAAGCAGTTAAAGAAACATTACATCCTTAGTCATTAGGGAAATGTATATCAAAAGGACTCTGAGATTCCGTCTTATACCAGTCAGAATGGCTAAGATCAAACTCTCAAGTGATAACACATGCTGGCACGGATGTGGAGCACAGAGAACACTCCTCCATTGCTGGTGGGAATGTTACCTAGTACGACCACTTTCGAAATTATATTTGGCAATTTCGCAGAAAATGGGAATAGTTCTACCTCAAGACCCATGTACCCCAAAGGTGATTACCATTTCACAAAGACATATATTCATAGCAGCTTTACTCATAGTAGCCAGAAACTAGAAACTACCTAGATTTCCATCAACTGAAGAATGGATGAAGAAAATGTGTTACATTTACACAATGGAATAGTATTCAGCTATTAAAATTAAGACATGAGTGTGGAAGGCAAATAAATGGAACTTGAGAATACATACTATCCTGAGTGAGGTAACCCAGTCCCCAAAGGACATGCATGGTATGCACTCACTTTTAAGTGGATATTAATCCTAAAATACTCCGCAGATCCAAAGAAACTAAACAAGAAAGAAGGCCCAAGAGAGGATGCTTGCATCTCACTTAAAAGGGGGAATAAAAAATAGTCATAGGAGGCAGATGGAGGGAGGGAACTGGGTGGCGCATGGGATGGGAAGGAGACTGGGGGCATGCATTCAGGTGTGGGGAGAGATAGGGAGATGGCCAGATGGCTATGAGGATGAATGGAAAACTGCAGCTGGTAGGAATTGGGGGGCATCTCTAGAACATGCCAGAGACCTGAGATACAGTAGGCTCCCAAGAATCAATGGAACCTTAGCTGAGACTCAGAACAGTGGGGATATGAAATCTCAAGAGGCTGCCTCCTGTAGTCAGGTGGGAACACCAGTGGAGCAATTGGTCAGGACATCAACCCACCTCTAAAATTTTAGACCTAAAATGTATTCTGACTACTAGAAAGGCAGGGACAGGGGATGGAGCAGAGATTGAGGGAATGGTCAAGCAATAACCTGCCCAACTAGAGACTCACCCTATGGACAAGTACCAATCCCTGGCACTATTGATGATACTCTGTTATGCTTGTAGACAGGAGTCTAGCATGGCTGTCCTCAAAGAAGTTTCACCCAGAAGCTGACTCAGACAAATGCAGAGACCCACAGGCAAACGTTGAATGGAGCTTAGGGACTCTTAGAGAAGAATTGGGGGAAAGATTGCAGGCCCTGAAGTGGATAGAAACTCCATAGGAAGACCAATAGTTAGCTAACCTGTACTCTTGGGTACTTACTCTCAGAGACCAACCAAAGAGAATACAAAGGCTGGACTAGGCCCCCTGCACATATCTTATCAAATGTGCAGCTTGGTCTTCATGTGGGTATCAAAACACTGGAGCAGGGGCTGTTCCTAAAGCTGTTGCCTGTCTGTGGATTTCGTTCCTGTCTGTCTGACCTGTCTTGTCTGACCTCAGTGGGAGAAGCACCTAGCCCTGCAGGGACTTGATGTGCCAGGGTTGGGGGAGACCTGGGGGGAGCTTTCACTCTCTCAGAGGAGAAGGGGAGCACTAATGGGGGAGGAACTATGGGAGGGAAGACCAGGAAGGGGGACAGTGATGGGATATAAAGTGAATGAATGATTGAGTCAATCAATCAATAAAAAAATAAAGGGGGGGATTATAGAACTAAACAAAATTCTTGAAAAGTTAAGCAACAAATGGCTGAGAAACGCTTTTTTTAAATGCCATACTCTTAGCCATGAACAAAAAACAAATTAAAACTGCTTTGAGATTTCATCTTAATCCAGTCAGAATGTCCAAGATTAATAAGACAAATGACAGCAGATGCTGGTGAGGATGCAGGAAAAGGGGAACACTAATTCATTGCTGGTAGGAGTGCAAATTTATACAGCTGCTTTGGAAATCAGTATGGAAGAGTGTGTATGTGTGTGTGTGTGTGTGTGTGTGTGTGTGTGTGTGTGTGTGCCTATGCGTGTGTCTGGGTGTATGTGTCTATGTGTGTGTGTGTGTGTGTGTGTGTGTGTTTGTATGTGTGTGTGTGTCTGTGTGTGTCTGTGTGCCTACCTGTGTGTCTGGGTGTATGTGTCTGTGTCTGTGTGTCTCTGTGTCTGTCTGTGTGTGTGTGTGTGTGTGTGTGTGTGACTGTGTGTCTATGTATGTGTGTGTGTTTGTGTGTCTGTGTGTCTATGTGTGTCTGTGTGTCTATGCGTGTGTGTTTCTATTACAAACATCGGTTAGATGGGTAGACAGGGACTAGGGGAGAGAAGAAAATCTTCAAGCGGAAGAGAAATGAATAAAGTATAGAGCTATAGGAAAGATAAAGATGATACTGGAATAGGAAGGTTAAATTAGGAGGAGCATGCAAGGGAAAGGGAAAAAAGATATATATGGGGAGGGACAATTAACTAAAGGCCTTTTGGAAAACCCTATGGAAACCTACTACTGTAAGACATTTTACAAATGTGTGTATTTGTGTGTAAAGACACACAGACAGGGATGAACTACATCTTGGTGAATCATTGGCTAAACAGGTCTCATATGCCTCACAAACATCCCAGGCCATAGTTAAGTCTATTCGATATCTGCCACAACCTGACAATATGACCCAATTGCTGAAGACATAACGTAATTGTGTTATTGAATGTGAAAGAACTGAGAGGGGGCTCAGGTAGAAGTTTCACCACTAGTGACTAGCTTTCATGGCGTTAGAATAAACTATACATTCTACCCAAGGAGGAAAGTAATCAGGAACATTGCCCAGTTCCAAATCATGTGAACTACAACATAACATTAACTTGCCTACAAGATATATTGGTAAAGTAGTGACAGTGACACTAATTTTGTGGAAGTAGCCAACAATTTTTGCTTTGCTGCTTTTAAAACTGAGTATACCATACAGAAACCATACCTGACATTGCTAAAATGGCCACAAACCTAAGACAGCTCATGGGCCCTAGGAGAAAACCTATTATCATTCTACTAAGTAGTAGGCTTTATTATTCTTCTGAATGAAAGTATCAACAAAATGATTCTTGATGACCTTGCTATACCTATAGATCAAAGCACTGTTTAATCCTCATCAGGGAGGCTTCTTGTTGTAGTAGATGTTAGTTAATATAGAGACTCACAATTGGACAATGTGCAGAGAGTGAGAGACACTGGAGTGCTCAGCCTCAAATGGGATGTCTTTATCAAGGCCTTTCTCTTAAATCTCAGGAAGAAAGATTATAAGGTGGTGGGTGACTCCAAGCATCACCCAGACACAAAAGGTCTGATACACATATGAACTCACAGAAACTGACAGTATGCACAAGTTCAAACAAGACAAAAATCCCAACATGGAGAAGGGGATGTGAACACAAAACCCCACTCCTAGGCGAGAAGCTTTTTGAAAGTGATACTTGCTGGGAAAAAGAAAATCCATTTTCTTTAACGGAATGTAACTAGGATGTCAACCTCTGTCCAGACCAGGCCCCAGGCCCACACAAAATGGACACTTGTTTTAGTGTGTGTGTGTGTTTTACATTTGTTATTTTTGCTCCTATTTAGGGTTTTTTTGTTTTGATTTTCTTTTTCTATCTATCTATCTATCTATCTATCTATCTATCTATCTATCTATCTATCTATCTATTTTTGTGAGACACAGAAGAACATGAAGATGGGTGGGTAGGGAGGTGGGATAAAGCTAGAGAGGATAGGGAGGGAAAGGATATAATCAAAATGTATAGTATGAAACATTTTTAAATAATAATAATAATGAAATTTTAAAATCCCAACTAGTTGCTGTTTCATTCTTTTTTGACAATGTTTATTATAAATAATTTTTCTGAGATAAATTTAATTATGCATATTAAAGACATAGTACGTGTTAATACATACTTTTGTGTTAAATGAGTAAATTTCAATTAGTTTTACCATAAGAAAATAAAATACAGTTTATCTCTCGATAAAGAGCTCATCATTGGCTTAAGTGTTCTTTTAATTAGCCCCCTAGATTTATTGGGGTTCAATTGACAAATAAAAATGTATGTATTGGAAGTACTCTGAAGGGAAGAAATATTTATTCTGCTGCTTTCATACCAATAACCCAAACACCCTGAGTCCAGGTCTACAAAAGCTGCCACCTCACAGTGCGTCCTCACTCAGACACCAGCTTATGCATTTCCTTCTGACATCATTTGCCTGGAGATAGTTGGACACCACAGCCTCCAGTGATTGCTCTTAGTTCAGATGTCTGTGCAAGTTCTGGTGATGGTCTATGCTTCTGACAATACAGCTATTTAAAAAAGTGTCACGTTCCCCCAAAAAGCCTAGGACAAATGGCAAAGCTTATGCTGGTATAGATTATCCAGGGAGTAACACCCCCCCGCCCCCTTATGCTGGCTGCAGGCTCACTCAATACTGTGACTTCTGGCCATTCTTTTTACCAGCTACCCCATCCTGAATCTTCAGACTAAGGCCTTCCTTTCCCCAGCTTCTGATTCTTATATAACCCGGCCATTTTGGCCATCCACTTTCTTGATTGCTTTGGGTCTCTCTATCTTGCATCTTTGTTCTGCTGGCTCCTTCCTCTCTTGGCCTCTCTCTCTCTCTCTCTCTCTCTCTCTCCTTCCCCTCTCATCTTCTGCCCTCACTCTCCTTTCATGGCACGGTTCATCCAGATACCTCTGGTTGTTTACTGCCTCATATCTACAATAAAATCCTCTTCACCTATACCTTGGAGCAGTAATGTCCTCATTTCTTTCATAAATAAATGTCTTCATTGCTCCTGTCCACTTAAGTTTCTGGACTAGCACACAGGATTCAGGAACACCCTTTTATTTATATTTACACATTGCTTAGCAAAAGCTATTGCAATGCATGTAGACAAGAGTCCAAAGGAGGGTTTCATCGACCATGCTCTCCAGGAATGCTCTGTTCTAAGGACCTCATAAATTTGGACGTTTCCTGAAGCCTGTCCTTTTCAGATTTTTACAGAAAAGACTTGATAACATAGTCATGCTTGGTTATATTATTACATGATGGGAAATGACCCAAATTTCAGCCTCTCTTCCTTTGCTGGAGGTTGAGGTAGGAGATGAGGTGGAAAGTTCTATGATATGGGAACTAGTCACCAAGAACTCAAGTCAAGGAACTTCTAGTCATTCGGCAATATCTCAGTTCATTTTCTGTTCACAGGATAGGCTACCTGACACTAGCTAACTTATACAAAAGAGTGTTGGCTGCTTTTATATTTTTCATGTTTCGTTTGTTTGCTTGTTTTCGCTTTTGTTTGCTTTTATTCCCTAAGGGTGGGTGATAGAAGAAAAGGCAGTTTCCTACACTGCTATTAAAGGCCTAGTGGCAGACCAACAGCAGAGAAATGTGCCTGGGAAGATAAACAGCATGCGGTGACAGAACAGAGACAGCACTGGGCTTGTTTAATAACAGTCTGCTCTCATGAGATCGGTATTAGTTCTTTCCAGAGACTGTCAATATTCTTCAATGCTCTTTACAGTCTGAATATCTCTCATACCTTCAGTGGTACTAGTTACCTTGTTGCTATAAAAAGACACATTACTCAAGAGTGTCAAGAGTTTTAGGAATTACCTGTTTGAACCCCAGAAATAGGAACCAAATATGTATTTCCTAACTACAAATATTTAAAGTTATTATTTTGTTATATATACCTATTGTAAGGTAATTGGCCAGCTGGCCATATGTCACCTAATGTAAGTACTGGTCTCTCTCTCTCTCTCTCTCTCTCTCTCTCTCTCTCTCTCTCTCTCTCTCTGTGTGTGTGTGTGTGTGTGTGTGTGTGTGTGTGTGTGTGTGTGTGTGTGTGTGAAAGAAATTTAAGATATGCTATCTGGTTCAGGATCCAATTGGATCTTGTGTGCATTTAGAAAATGCAAGTTTTCTTTTGTCCAGTTGTGGTTTCTTCCTAATTGGGCTTGTGTACTGTTCTTCTTTGGTTTTATTTTGCTTTTGTCCAACTTTTATAACGTTAACCAACAGTGGGTCCAGTGGTCAGCACCAAGCTCACATTTCGTTGCTATGGCATGTTTTCAGCATTGAATTTACGAGGATTTTTCTTTGCTGCATTTTATTGAATAGAACTTATTTTTAATAATCTTTGCTGTCCTTTGTCTTTACAAGTGCATAACTTGCTTTACAGTCCCCTTGTGACCTCTCCTAAGTTTTTTATTTTTAGCTTTAAAAGGTCTAAACTTGAAAACTGGTAAAACCACTCTGGAAATCAGTCTGGAGTTTCCTCAGAAAACTGGATATTCCACTACCTGAGGACCCAGCTATACCTCTCCTGGGCACATACCCAAAAGATGCTCCATGTTCCATTATGTCCATAGCAGCCTTATTTATAATAGCCAGAAGCTGGAAAGAACCCAGATGCCCTTCGACAGAGAAATGGATACAGAAAATGTGGTACATCTACACAATGGAGTGCCACTCACCTATCAAAAACAATGACTTCATGAAATTCATAGGCAAATGGATGGAACTAGAAAATACCATCCTGAGTGAGGTAAACAAATCACAGAAAAACACACTTGGTATGCATTCAATGATGAGTGGATATTAACCCAAATGCTTGAATTACCCAAGATGCAATCCACAGACCACAGGAAGCTCAAGAAGAAGGATGACCAAAATGTAGATGCTCCCACTCCTTCATAAAAGGGGAAGAAAATATCCATAGGAGAGTATATGGAGGCCAAGTTTAGAGCAGAGACTCAAGGAATGGCCATTCAGAGTCTGACCCACATGTGGCCCATGTGTGTATATATATATATATACAGCCACCAAAACTAGATAAGATCGATGAAGCTAAAAAGTGCACGCTGAAAGGGACCAGGTATAGATCTCTCCTGAGAGACATACCCAGAGCATGTCCAACACAGAGGTCAATGCTAGCAGCAAACCACTGAACTGAGAAAAGGACCCCCTTTGTGGGAATTAGAGGAAGGATTGAAAGATGTGAAGGGACTTGCAACCCCATAAGAACAACAATGCCAACTAACCAGAGCTTCCAGGGACTAAACCACTACCAAAAGACTATACATGGGTCTGGAGAGATGGCTCAGAGGTTAAGAGCACTGTCTGCTCTTCCAAAGGTCCAGAGTTCAATTCCTAGCAACCAGGTGGTGGCTCACAAGCTTATCTCCTAGGATCTGACATCCTCTTCTGTCATGCAGATAGAAAGACTATACATGGACTGACCCAGGGCTCCAACTGCATATGTACCAGAGAATAGCCCTTTGGGGCAACAGCAGAAGGGGAATCACTTGGTCCTGCCAAGGTTGGACCCCCAGTGCAGGGTAATGTTGGGGGGGCGATAAGGGGGGTGTATGAGAGGGAGCACCCATATTGGGAAGGGGAAAGGATGGGGGGCTTATGGACAGGAAACCAGGAAAGGTTATAACATTTGAAAGGTAAAATAGAAATATATCTAATAAAAAAAAAGTCTAAACTTGATACATTTATCTTTTTGATTTAGGCAAGGATCAAAATGAAATGATTCTTTCAAATAAAAATCATGTGAAGAGTTTATTTATCCCAAAGCTATTTGCAAAGATGAGAAATCACACGGAGGTGTGAATGACCCTGAAATATCATCCCCTGGAAATGCCACCTACTGTAGCCTCAAAGAAAAGGGATAGACCTAGAAAAACCTTTATTTATTTATTTATTTATTTATTTATTTATTTATTTATTTACTTATTTATTATCTTGGCCTGATTTAGCAGTAATCATCTATACTGACAGGAATACAGGAATAGACAGCCTTGGGTGCAAACTAGGAATACAGAAAGGAGAATAAATTCATTTGACCTTTCTTTACTTCTATTTCATCAATCAGAGATTTTGTTTTAGTTAGGTTTTGTCTTGCTATGAAAAACACCATGCTAACAGCAACTTGAGGAAGAAAGGGTTTCTTTGGTTTAGATACCCAGAATCACAGTTTATTGAGGGAGGCCAAAGCAGGAACTCAAATAGGGTCAGAACCTGAAGGAAGGAGCTGATGCCAAGGCAGCAGAGGGAAGGAGTGATTACTGGCTTGTGGGTTGGGCCCTCCAATATCAATTACTTATCAATAAAACATCCCACATGTCAGCTAACAAGTCAATTTGATGAGGGCATTTTCTCAAGTAATGTTCTTTCTTCTCAAATGTCTCCAGCTTATGTCAAGGTGACATAAAACTTACCAGTCTAGATTCCAAACAGAAGCTGAGAATCATGATGACATAATACACTCAAGTCAGCCTTATAGGAGAGAGGGTGGCTGGGGAAGAAAAGAACTTACCAGGTAAAACCAACAAAAGATCGCTAGCCCTGCTCCTTAACCGGTGCTATCCTGTTCCCCGGCCTCCTGCCACTCATTGATTGGTCCTTGTTTTAGTTTCTACTTGCTACTAAATTCCAATTTTGTCCTCAGAATTACTTTATAAAGCCACTGCCTATTTGGGTGTGTCCTGTTTCTTGGGCCACACCCAATTCTGTGACTGAACTTCATTCTGAACATCTCCCACCCCAAAGGGTTGAAGGCTATTTCTCCAAGGCTATCTGAAAACAAATGCCTTGTTTTCACTCTCTTTCTTAAGCTACTGCTTCAGCTTGACATTCCAGATTGACAAGCCATTACCCTCTCCTTTTCCAACAACTAAAATATCCCCTTATTATCTGGCTTCTACTCTCAGAATTGAGAAATCTGGGAATTTTTTTGTAATTTGTAACACTTAAATTATCTTCCCCCCTCTTATTTAGACTATTGTTCTTTATGCCTAGGAAATTTTAAATATGGGTATGGATGTGAATTAATTTCTATTATATAATTTGTCATGCTTCTGAAATATAAGAATTCTTGCTTTTCATTAATTCTTTTAAAACTCTGTCTCTGTCATTGTATTGTTCACCGGCCTTTTCTTTAGAGACCCTGCCAGCCTTCTCTGTCTTACTCTGTGTCGGAGAATGACTTATTCTATTCTTGCCAGGAGTTTTTCTCACTCTCCCAATTTATAGTTTAGATTTTTTTTAAACAGTTTAATTGTAATGTTTTAAAAGGAACATGTATTAACTAAAATTCTTGGCATCCAGTCCTGATGTGTTCCTAACTGTCATACTCAAAATGATTAGGTCCTCGTGTGTCTCATAGTTTAAAGTAGAATGTTTCTTAGCCTTTATTTGAGAGAGAAAACCTCCTCAGAGTTTTTACACGTCTTGTTCTTCAGAGTGAGTGGATCACACCTGGAGGAGGAGGTAAGAGCATTGGCACTTGGAGTCTCTTTATATGAGTCTCTCTCTTTTTACGCACACTAAACATCATTTTTTTTTAATCTTAATGGCATTTATTTATTTATTTAATATACTTAATTGGAGTAAAATTATATGATTACCCCTTCCCCTTCCATCCCTCAGCCTCTTCCACCTGCTCTACTTCCAACCATTTCCTTGTCCTCCCTTCACCAACTCTCAAGTTCATAGCTTCTTTTGTTATTATTAATATTATTAATATTACACATTGTGTGTGTGTGTGTGTATACAGATCTATAACTACAACCTGATGAGTCAGTCTACCTTGTTGTTTTTGTGTATATATTGTCAGAGCTGAATCCTTTATTGGACAACCAATAAGGGGCTCCTCCCTGAGGGTGGCTGATTTGCTTTCTCTCAGCCATCTGTAGATTTTTGTCTAGGTATGTGGGACCATGATCTTCTTCATCTTCCACATTAGCATGTCTGTGGGACTTGCCATAGCTCCAGTCTTATATGTACAGCCATTTCTATCCAAAACTGTTTCGCCATAGACTTTCTCATATTTGAGCCCTCTTCTGTGGTCTTCTAGCTCTGATGCAGATGCATCCACTGGTGCTTGGCTTCCCTCAATCTTTTGATCTCAGCATTTGTGATCCTCAGTGATGGTCTTCCTTTGCTGTAAAGGAGGCTTCTTTGGTGAGGGGTGATAACTACACTCATCTGTGGGTAAAAGGTTAAGATTTTGAAAGGAAAATAGATGATGACCTCAACTATGGAGGAATGAGGGAGGGAGGTCAATACAGAAGTAGAAGGAGGGACAAGAGACAAATAGTATCAAGATTGTTTGCTAAAGCTTTAAGGGATCATCTTATTTTATATTTACCTACAATTATGTGCAGTCTATATGCATGTTTGTGTGCAGACATCTTAAAGGAATTTATGACCCTTAGGCTGACAGTGCTTCCACGAGAACCCTAGACTAACAGAAACCCCAATGCCAGGCATAAAAAATTTCTTGCCTAATGGTTGATCCGTCAGGGTGGTTCAAGTGACCCCCAAACAATATAGATGATTGTTTTTTCCCTTGGTTGCCTTTCAGAGGAAGAAGGTAAGTCATGTTACTGAAGGCACGACACACTTAGAACACAGAATTCAGATGATTTGAGCTGGATCTGAACTGAAGGCCTCTGTCTGTAGTTTAGATTCCATGATATCAGAAAATTCTATGCAAGCTGCCAAGGGAGAGAAGTAATTAAGTATTCCTACCAGTGGCAACAAGCATGAACTACAGCAAGTACTGGCTCAGCAAGACATGTTCAAGTGCAACACACGACACTCAGATGTTGGTGGTAACCAACCGCTGCCTAATTGGACTTAAGGCCTACTCCCCAGGATGGAAATTATGTCTGTTAATGGCAGCCAAGCCAGCTTCCCTGGGCTAGTGAGGTCATCAACCTTAGTAAAACAATCTGCTACCACCACCTTACTAGACCAGCACAATTCCTTTCTTTGTTCGACGTTGAAGATTTTAAGATAAAACAGATCAAATAGCTTAGAATTATCAAAATGAACTTTCAGCATGATGGCTATAGTTAATAATTCCTATATTTTTAAAAATGCTACAAGAGTGGTTATGAGTATTGTCACAAAGGGATAGCTTTGTAGTGACTTTTCTAACTTGATTTAATCTTTCCACAATATATTTCAAACCCTCATGCTATATATAAGTATGTGCAACTTTATGTGCTTATTTGAAAAGATAAATTTGTCGTAAAAGAAAATTGATGGTGTCGTTTTTGTTCTTATTGACTTGCCCATCTCCATAAGGACCATGTGTATCAACATGTCACATTCTTAGGTTAAAACATTGTGGAACAGTAATAATGTTTTATGAATTCTGTTATGTGTTCAGCAAGGACTCAATAAATGCATCATGCGGAGTATAAACACTCCTGAGGAACCTTGCCCTGTAAAGACCAGAAAGTAAGGTCATTGATCACTGGCTTTGCAAACTATGTACTGAGGTTGGAATCTGACAGAAAATCAAGGCAGTACAGACAGCTACCAAAAGAGAATATTAAGAGCTGGCTCATGAGTTCATAGGTTGAATGTCTGACTGTTCTTGATTCCTACTACCTACACGGTATCTGTAACTCCAGTCTCCAGGGATTGTATCCATTCCTCTTAACTTTTTGGGTACCAGGTATACACACACACACACACACACACACACACACACACACACACACACACACACACACACACACACACACACACACACACACACACACACACACACACACATAAAGGCAAAAATACTTATAGATGTAAAATAATAAGGTAAATAAATTTAAAAAAAATCTTTTTCAGTAGGCTGTTAATGGAAAGTCTCATGTTTTAGTACCAACTGAATTACATTCACTAAGACTGTCACTTACAAGTACTTGTGTGTTTCTAGTACCACTAAATGAGGTCAGCTTGATCAATGAAGGAAAATCATTTGGTCAACCTAATGAAGTCAAAGCATCCATGTGGTGGAGTCCTTTCGGCTTCCAAAGCACACATTCTACAAATGTTTGCTCTAATCGTGTCCTCACAAGACACCACAAAGTGGGAGCTTTTAAAACGAGGAAACAATGACAGAGAGACTAACTGGCCTAAGTTTATGAGCTATTAAGTGTATGAGCTGGATGGGAACCTAGGCTTATGAGTTAAATCATGTTCTTTCCACTCCACCACTCCACCTCCCAAGTTGTAAGTGCCTCTCCTTGGAAATGTGGGATACTTAGCTGTCCAGATAGGTTCACACTGTGAATTAGAAAGTCACATAATGTCGATGTGCAGAAGCATTTAATTCATTGCCCTCATGTCTGTTTTCTTCACATATTTTTCTATGTTGTTATTGGCCTCGCCTCAATGTGAAGGCTTGTAGGGAGTGCCCTACAGGACTGTCATCGTCTGAACAGAGTTGAACAGGAGGCTCTACATTTGATGGTGTATTAGTGCAATGTTTGCTTGGTCGCCAGAGTTACCATCCCATTCTCCTGGCTCTACATATTTAGATTTCATTGAAAAAGAGAAGAAAGTAGACCAGCATCGGCTAGCACGGGAGCTTCACCCTTTGACTTTCCAGGGCCGTATTTTCGCTGGCATAACTAACAATAGCATTGCAACGCCTGACACCACCCTCCCAGAATCTGCACCTGTAATTTTCAACTCTCTTCTAATCAGAGGTTCAGCTTTGACTAAACATTCCTTAATTACAGTTTGAAAACTAAAGAATGGCCTTCTAGTTTTCCCAGAAGAAAACAAGAAAAATTAATGACATATTGGTGGAAGATCAAATTATTTTTAGCACTTAGAACCTTCTCCAAGTGCAGGAAGTTTCTGGAGAAGAAACAGTCTTCAAGTAGGTTTTTTCCAGAAGCTCTCACCTCAATGGCCCCGGGGTGGGGTGGGGATGTGCTATTGAATTACCTCGTCCGAAGTGTAGCTGTTCAATTCTGCCTGCTATGTTATATGAAAATGTCTAATGTCCAAAACTTGGGATTAGTAAAGAGAAGTTGGAAACAACGCAAATGCTAGCCAGGAATGAAGACAGAGATTATTGTTCAAATATATTTCTGTCCTGGTCTATTTCAATCTTATAACTCGAGTCATTTCTAAACACCTCGAAGCAAAGGAATTTCAATGAGAAACCTGGTTAAGTTTTATTCCATTTTACATCCTGGAGAGAAAATTTTGCACAACTCACTCTAGACTCACAAAGAAGTGACTACTTCATGTGCAGATGGTTTTGTTATTTTCTAATTTGGAAAACACAATTCTCTGAAGTGGAAACTTCTAGTTTCTTTGGAAAGTTAGTTATGTCAAATGATGTTTTGCTGGGGCACATAGGTGAAAGAATGTTTTCCTGAAGCAGACACAGGTGAAAGGATGTTTGGACATAACAAACACATGAAAGGACACTTGATGAAGGAGTATAAATATGACCCCACAGGCAGTGGGAGAGGAGCACTGAGCGTTGGTTTGCTCTGCCTCTTATACTTTGCTGAAGACATGCAGGTACTGGTTTGCCTTACATAGCATTGTTGAACTCAACTTGTGGTAACCCTGCCATGGAAAGAAACTCACCCAAGAACTGCTTGTGAGGTTCCTGCCGCAGCTTGTTACTTCTGCAGCCTCACCTTAGGCTGGTTTGTGATGGTTCCTTCAGGATTGAACTACAGCTGCTGGTTCGTGCCCAGTGTCTGCTTGCTGATAGGACTGGTCTGTAGCTGACAGTTCCTGTGTGGTGTCTGCCTGCCCTAGACGACTGGTCTGCAGCTGCTGAGTCATATTTGGTGTTTGCTATGGGATTAAACGGCTACCAAAGAAGATCTAGTTTGCTCCCCAAAGAACTATTGTTGAATAGGTCCACTTCCCTTATAACCTAATAACTTTTCTCTTCCACTACCTTTGCTGAGTGGGGCTAGAGGACAGTTTGAACCCTTATTTGAAGTAGGTTGCAAAAAACCTACAATACCCACTATTTCTGATGGGCATTGCTGAATCTTCCCATTATGGTTTCTATCTAGTTTGCTTTTGAGTGTGGCAATAAGCGCCAGTGTTCCCCTACTCTGGAATCCAGGTGATTTGGCTGTGAATGTTCATAGTATGTCTCTGGAAATCTGAGGACTAAACTGTGACCAGGTGTCCCTCTGGTATGACTCTTTTTGTCTAACCAGAACCCAGTTTATTCTATCAAGATAGGCATTCAGTAAAAGAATTCTAACCAGAATGTTAGTTTCAGATGCAGTGTATCAAGTGATAAATGATAAGAGAGTGAAATTAAGGTGTGTGTAATAAAAATGTATTACATGAAGTTCCTAGAGAGACTTGGTAAGCTGATGGGATCCCAAGAAAGGAAGTCCATAAGCAGTGAGATAAGGAAGAGAATCTGTGGAATTATGCCTAACATTAAGGTCCACGGGCAATATTCATTTTTAGTAGTTCTCTTGGAAAATGTAGATTGTCAAGTTTAAAGAAAATAACCCGAGGGGTATCCTCCTTATTTATGTGACTCTGGTATTAACCATTGAGCTTTATAATGACCAGAAGCTGCTATGGGATGTTATTATATTTATGGTCAATGAGCTGGAAATATATATACATATATACACGTGTGTGTGTGTGTGTGTGTGTGTGTGTGTGTGTGTGTGTGTGTATTTCTCGAAACTTGGTAGGTAGAGTGGTTTGAGAGCCCAGACTTGGTGGGTGCATACCTGAGATGGTAGTGCCTCCCTGATCCCTGCCAAATTCCTGCCTGGAACATGTGCCACACTTCTCACATCAGAAAATGTGACTTGTGACATAGGCCCAGAACAGAGTTCTCCATGCCAATGAGGTACCTAGCGGTCCTGAGGGTTTAGCAAAATGCTTCCTTTCCCAGATATTCCTCCCTGCAAAATGTATTTATTTAATCTCAGGTCCACCTGAGATTTTGGTACAGTATGCATCTATTTCCATGATTAACAACCAATAAACAGTTTGGAACCGAGGATTGTCATTTCCATCGAGAACATCTATGTAGAGCATGGAGCAGGACTTCACCTACAGAGCCGCTACCTAAGTCTCCAGTAGAAAGCCCATCTGTGGTTCCGGCCAGAACCACCAGGAAGCCAAGAACCTTCCCTGCTGAGCAAAGCTGGAGCTGCCATTGATCCCAGCCCTGGGTTAGTAGCAGTCTTCAGACCCCAGGTTCCTGACTCTGTTCTCAACTCCACGTAATTCAGCAGCACCTGAATGTCCGAGAGTTTGGAAGCCCCAGGTCCTGGACTCAATTGCTGGCCAGTAGACCCCTGACACTTCATTTCCTACTTCTTTGTGTGGTTCTCCAGCAGCAACTGAGGGCCGGTAACATGTGAGTTCCACTTCCCAAAGCCTGTGCTCAGTGGCAGGGCTAGAGGCAGACCCAGATGTGCGTGCGTGTGTGCATGCATGTGTGTGTATGTGCGTTTATAACATATATGTGGACATATAACATATATAGTTAAAATTATAACTATAATATTTTGAAGAGTAATGACTTTACAGAAGTGTCCACACAGAGATTATAAACTAATTTTATACAATTCCAGAAGTTTTCTTATAACCTTATAGGACCAGAAAATTTACATCTGAACAGCCCCTGGGAACAGCATGGCAGGAAAATCACCACAATCGTGAGCAAACACCTCTCAGATTCTGTTTCGCTCCATTCCTTTTAAGGGCAATTCACTCTTGATTTCGGTACTTCGTTGGAACCACAGTTCCAACAGTCTTTTAGGCCGTCTGAGATAATCCAGTCCATTCTGTTATCCATATTTGGCGTTCCACTGATAAAGTAACTGCCCCACTGGTAACGCGATTGACTCTCTAGCACTAAGCTCTTCTAGACTCGGGTGGATGCCTGAGACACTCCGAGAGGCCAATGAGCCGCAGCACAAGGGTCGACTGTGCTGTTTCTTTTTCTACCTCCACTGTCTTCAGAAGACTTGAGCGATGTCTGAGGGGCAGTGCTAAAATGATAAGACATTATGCCCCCGAGCCCTTTAGGAAGGCTCAATTGTTACTTAACAGTACTCATTAGGAGAGTCTCAAGAAGTCTTAGGAGGTGAAAAGGGGGCTGGGGTTTGAAAGTCACCCAGAGCAAGACTCAAGGCAGCAGTTTTCAATAGGAAACAAAGAAGATTGTGTCTAATTAGAGCATCAGGGGTGATTTTAAGAGGCCTGTGTAATTACCTGAGAAGGAAGTGAGCCAGGTGGATGGTAACACCTCCAGTCAGGAGAAAGAGACTATTTATATTCATGCCTTCGCTCAACTATAATTTCTGAATGCCCGTGAAGGAAAATAAATTTCTACCTTTCAAAATGTTGTGTTAAGTGTATTTTAAGTTACCATGAGCCATGGGTTTTACTGGAACTTTACATCATTAGACAGCCAACTACCTGTTAGTTTGATATTAAATTTAGTTCCATTTTGAGTTAAAGCTACAAACTCTGAAAACTTTGCTTTGAGAATTTCTTGTCTTAAAGTTGTATGAATCTATTTGACTTCAAAGTCATCCATATTATATATTATATTAATCGGCCCATGAATTCAGAATTAGCCTCAATGTTTTAAATTCTAAACAAACTTAAAAAAAAAAAACCCATCCGATTATAGGAAAACACGCTTTCAGGTAAAGGTCACTTCAGTTTGCAAATTATAAATACAATAGTTTCCATTGATTCATAACATGAGTAGACTATTATAAACAAAATGGAGGAGAGTGTGGGATACGTGATTATTTTCAACTCTGAGTGGCAAATTCAGACAAAATAACATAAACACAACATTTTACCTAGCAGACTCGTGTGGAGCACTTCAGACACAGGTGTGTGAAGAACAGGGGCAGCTTGTTCCGTGTGGTAAGATGACGGACAGCCAGTAATTATTAGCACATGAGGATACTTCGCGGTATGGCTGCTGTGCCGTTATGATCACAGTGGGAATTATAGAGCTCTCTGCTTCTATATCCGAGATCCCTAACATGCTGCATGCAGTTGAGAAGAATATGAGATTTATTACTGTCTCCATAGTGATCTCAATCTGACAAACAGGGAAATGGGCAGCCCCTACATGGGGTTGACTACCATTGTTTACTAACTCCACTTGTTTCCCTTAATCACCATAATTGCTGACGAAAAAAGCAAAAGCAGACCTGTAGCCCACCACTCATTGCACACAACAGGAGTGAACATCTGGGCCTCCTAGGATCCCACGTAAAGTTGAGAAGAATCAGAAAGAAGGTTGGGTTCACTGATAACAGATTACAAAGCTGAGCAGGTGAGATGGCCAATCAGAGAAAGATACTCTTTGATGAGCCTGATGGATGACTTGAGTTCAATCACCAGAGTCCACATAGCAGAATGAAATCAGCGACTCTAGGCAGTTGATCTCTGACCTCCATAATGGCACACACACACATACACACACACACACACACACACACACACACACACACACACACACACACCTCAAATTAATTTTAAAAGAAATTTATATATCAGAAATCAGAAAGTTCAGCATGTTTGATCTGGCTTGTGCTTTGTGTTTCTGTCATTTCTAGGATGGATGAGTGTTTCAGAACTCTGCCCATGATGAAATTCACTCGAATGGACAGTATCTACAAGGGTACTTTCAAATAACACTTGCTCTCCAATGTTAAATTATATGAGCAATAAAAGAAGCTCTCTGCTGCTGTGGGCTACCTACCCCTCCTGCTTCCTGCTGGTCAGGGGGCCACTTGAAATGTCCTCCTAACGGGACTCTACACACGGCCTCTCAAACTTCATAGAAAAGAGCAGGTGGTAGGTGAGGTGGGAAAGAACCTCAAAACTTTGTCCAAACATTTGATCAGTGATCATCTCAAGATTTTCAGAAGCCAACTCTGTCATTCATAGCTAAAAAATGATGTAAATGGCTATTGCTTTGGGAAGGACTTGAAAATCAAGAATAACAAAGTGTACATTCCATTTTCCTGAATACTGAGTGTCTTTAAGTGGAAACTTCAGCTGAGAATTTCAGGCTGCAATTACCGTTTCTCTTAACTATTATTAAGGCTTATATTGATCTGGCATTGAGTATGTAATAGCATTTCGCTAAAATCAACGGAACTAGGATGGACCAGAAGTATTTACTGGAAATCTAATTCTGCGAAAAGCTAAGTTTCCCACTTCCTTGGATTGATATTTTAGTTGCAAAGGTAGGGAAACTACATGATCCTAAGCTAATGTTTGCATCCTCTTTTTGATATATCAGAGTCACGTCTTCACAGTATCTCTTGTAACTTTGTAATTCGGGAACTGAAATGCTAACCCTAGTTGGACAGAGCACTAAGGTACTGGAAAGTAGAAGGTATACAAGTGAAAAGAAATGCACAGGTAAAGCTACACAGGGTAATTTCCAAAACCTACAAGAGTCTGAAAAAGAAAATAGAGAGAAGGATTGAGAAATTTGACAACTGTTGTCCCCCATCTCAGCAGAGAAGAAAAACAGGCACCCAAAGCAAAAGACCTTCTGGGTAAGTTCTGGCTGAAGAACTGTGTACAAAATTGGACTGGCAAGGCCTTTAAGTAGGAAGATATTGATGGTAACTATGCTTTTAAGATGGTACCAGGACAAACTTAAAGTTTTAAAGTCTTAGAAAATTAGAGAACTTTTTCTTAGGTGAATATTTTAAACAAATGCAATGCTCAGAGCTGGACCAAGCACTCTAGGATGAGATTATCTTACAGGGTCATAAGGAGACAACACCATCCTTTCATGACAGATGTGAAGGCATGGATTCCCAGCACAGTGGTATATGGATGGTACATTTGTCCAGATGCAAACCACATGCTCTCCTAAGTTGAAGAGTAAATCAGCAGGGACGTGAGCCAGAGCAAGCTTGCTTAGGGCTGACAATCAATGCAACAGCCCTGACTGAGCAAGAGAAGACGTGAAAATACTCTATTTTTAAAACTCAGCTTATTTGTCATTCTTGTTTTCTCTGTTCGCGATCATGTAAATAATTTCTGACCAGGGTTGGTTAATAGTCAGTTTGCTACCATAAGAAAATGCACAAGAGTGGCTAGTTTGAATAACCCTTCATTTCCCTCTGAAAGCCTTTCCTTGCCAGTTGTTGTTGTCTCCTCATGTGATGCAGTGAGACAGAAAAGAGAAGATTCATGGGATTTCTTCCTAAAAAGAGCCAATGCCATTAAGAAAATCCACAATAAACGACAGAGGTCCCACGTGGAGATATAGAGTATTTATGAGGGTATGAGCAAGTCCATAGATACTTGTTCTATATCTATTTGGGTAGGCAACTTCAGTAACTTCGAGCTAATTCCTGAACCGCAAGACAAAGATTAACTACCTAATTCCACAGACAGACACCAGAAGTAAGAAAATTTTAACCGCATCACCTGCGCAGGGTTGTGGAATCCCTTTCCAATGTTCACAGAACTGTGGACAATGACATAAATTACAGATAAAATTGGAATAAAGACACAGTTCTCTAACACATGAAAGAGAGTTGAGGTACCAAGCAGCTGGGAACCATGCCTGCACAGACTGAAGAAGGGCGTGTCTCCTCCCTCTGGCAATTATTACTAGTAGAAATGTTTCCCCATGGTTACAATATTACTCATTTCTTTCAAGTGAAAAATTTAAATTTCACCATATAAAATCTTTCAATTTTTACAACTTGGCTAAATTAACTACCACAAGAATGAGCAAATTCTTCAAATTTCAATACACGTTTGGCCAAAAATGTTCTGCCTGATGTAAAGGACTGCATAATGTTTGCTCTGAATAGGGGAAAATTGAGGAACTTTTGTTGCTTTTTTAAAATCGTGTTGTTAAGTGCAAGAGGAATCCAATGTTATTTCTACACTCACTGTGAGTCATTTTGAGCAGGCCCCCTGATGGACTCCCCATACATACCTGTCACCAGAAATCATTCCACAGCTAGCTTCTTATCCAGCTTTTTGATAGCAGATATGAGATAAGTAAATAATAAATCCATGAGCCCAGGCAGATGTAAAAAATGTGGAAGAGAAAGCTTTACTATGTCTATATTTCTACTCAGTGGGAGATTAATTTGCAGATTAGAAGTTAGGCAGGAAATGACTCCTCTCATTAAATGGTGTTTAAGTGGTCTTACATTCAGTTAAAACATTGAGTCCCACAGGAAAAAAAAAGGCACCTCATAGAAAAGAGGCAAAGATGGAATGCTGTGCTTATTTTCATTAGCAAATTAAACAGGTATGCAGCCATTTTTCAAAGGAAGTTAAAGGTAGGGAAAATTATTGGCTCGTTTATTACTTCATCAATTCTCTATTGAGCGGCCGTGTGCTAGATACTTTGGGCACACTAGGATATGATCGCGAATGAAACAGACAAAGCTCTGCCTTCACTAAGTCTAATTTGTTGTAGAACAAAGAAGAGAACAGTATGCAAATAGGAAAATTAATATGTGATGTTAAATGATAATTTCTAGCAATGAATGAAGCAATTTAAAGAAAGAGCTAAGCTTACTCAGGATGTATGCTAGTTCAGAGGCGATGCTTTTTACAGATACCTAAATGAAATAAGAGTTAATGTGCAAAGGTACAAAAGTATGTTTTAAAAAGTAAGCACAGAATGGGTTATAAAATATTCAGAGTGTAGAGGTACTGGGATGAAGGCAGCATTCCAAGGGAGTGCATAAGCAAAATACAAACGAAAGTTACTGATATGATCTTCAGAGGAAAAAAAGGGTTAGTTATGTATTAATTACTTTGCAATATTACAAAATACATGAAATAAACAATGCCAAGGTAGGAATGGTTTCAAAGATTTTAATTCAAGGGATTCTGGCCTCGTGGTAGCCAGAATATGTGCCAGGGACAATGGCTGTGGAGCACAGTAAGAGGAAAGGACAGAATCTGCACATACCGTTCAATGACATGTCTCCAGAACTGCATCGCTGTCACCTGCTTGGGCAGGCACGTTCAGCACCTGTGTTTGTGAGAAACACTTCAAACCATAGCAATGTAGCTCTTGGATAAACAAGCTCTGAGGGGCAAGATCAAAATGTCAGAATTAAAACTAATCATCCACCTCTACCACTCACAAGTTGTGAAGTATCTCTTCAGCAGAATTATAAATTAATATATGTAAATGTGTCTAGTAAAAGCCTTCACTATAGACTGTCCCGATAAATAAGTTCATCTTTATCTTCACAAAATTTGCAGTAAAGACTCACTATGTAGACTTCTTTTCAGAGGTCCCAAACTACAACCATCTCTGTCCAGTTCCGTGCACCGTGAACTATGAAGTTGTTGTATAAGTGTTTTGGCAAGCTCTTAGGCTTTAGTGTATAAAGAGCTTTGAAAAAAAGCCATGCCATTAGATACAGTAATTCCATTTCTAGGAATTCATCCCAAGGAAACAAACAAATGCAGACAAAGATTTATGAGCAGGGTTATTCACTGTAGGCTTATTTACAGTGAAAAGTTAGAAACAATCTAAGTGTCCAGCCAGAAAAGTACCACTTATATGCATGATGGATATTTTGCAGCAATTTTGAAAGATGATAGTAAAGATAATGAACTAAAATAGCTACATATATAATATCTACATACTTGTATTTTGCTATCTCTCTATAGTCTATCTATCTATCTATCTATCTATCTATCTATCTATCTATCTATCTATCTATCTATTTTTTAAATATAGAGGAAAAGGCCAGAGAAATAATAAACAGCTAAGTAACAGAACACATTTCAAGGAAGAAAATTACCTTTCTCTTCTAAGTACCTGAAGTTTCTAAGAAAGCCATTGGCTGGTACATTTCAATTTTCTATCTGTATCTAAGGTTGTGCTTGCCTGTGCCAGATACGATATGATCTTTGTCTCTGTCTCTGTCTCTCTGTCTGTCTCTCTCTCTCTCTCTCTCTCTCTCTCTCTCTCTCTCTCTCTCTCTCTCTCTGTATCTCTCTCCTCGTGTGTGTGTGTGTGTGTGTGTGTGTGTCTGCTTGCCTGTTTGTCTCTGTCTCCCCCCAACAAGAACATCAATATTACTCAAAAAAGAGATTATTCTCAGTATGGTCATTGAAGAACATGTATGCTCCCTTTCAGATGCCTTCTACCTGTCACTCTGTGTTCAGTCATTTGTAGAAGAAAACTTACCCAACCTAAAGAAAGAGATGCCCGTAAACATACAAGAAGACTACAGAACTCCAAATAGATTGGACCAGAAAAGAAATGCCTCCTGTCACATAATAGTCAAAACACCAAATGCACAAAACAAAGAAAGAATATTAAAAGCAGTAAGGGAAAAGGGTCAAGTAACATATATAGGCAGACTTATCAGAATTACACCAGACTTCTCACCAGAGACTATGAAAGCCAGAAGATCCTGGACAGATGTGAAAGGTCTGTATGATAAGAACTTCAAGTCTCTGAAGAAAGAATTGAAGAAGATCTCAGAAGATGAAAAGATCTCCCATGCTCATGGATTGGCAGGATTAATATAGTAAAAATGGCCATTTTACCAAAAGCAACCTACAGATTCAATGCAATCCCCATCAAAATTCCAATCCAATATGCAATTTCCTCTGGAATAAGAAAAAACCCAAGATAGCGGAACATAACTCAACAATAAAAAGACTTCTAGGGAATCACCATCCCTGACCTCAAGCAGTCTTACAGAGCAATAGTGATAAAAACTGTATGTTATTGTTACAGAGACATTCAGATAGACCAGTGCAATAGAATTGAAGACCTAGAAATGAACCCACATACCTATGGTCACTTGATTTTTGACAAAGGAGCCAAAACCATCCAATAGAAAAAAGATAGCATTTTCAACAGAAATGCAAATCGATCCATTCTTATCACCCTGTACAAAGCTTAAGTCCAAGTGGATCAAGGACCTCCACATCAAACCAGATACACTCAAACTAGTAGAAGAAAAAGTGGGGAAGAATCTCGAACACATGGGCACTGGAGAAAATTTCCTTAATAGAACACCAATGGTTTATGCTTTAAGATCAAGAATCAGCAAATGGGATCTCATAAAGCTACAAAGCTTCTGTGAGACAAAGGACACTGTCATTAGGACAAAATGGCAACCAACAGATTGGGAAAAGATCTTTACCAATACTCCAACTGATAGAAGATTAATATACAAAATATACAAAGAACTCATGAAGTTGGGCTCCAGAGAGCCAAATCACCCTATTAAAAATGGGGTACAGAGCTAAACAAGGAATTCATAGCTGAGGAGTATCAAATGGCTGAAAAGCACCTAAAGAAATGTTCAACATCCTTAGCCATCAGGGAAATGCAAATCAAAACAACCCTAAGATTCCACCTTACACCAATCAGTATGGCTAAGATAAAAAACTCAGGTGACAGCAGATGCTGGCGAAGGTGTGAAGAAAGAGGAACACACCTCCATTGTTGGCGGGATTGCAAACTGGTACAACTTCTATGGAAATCAGTCTGCAGATTCCTCAGAAAATTGGACATTGCACTACCTGAGGACCCAGCTATACCTCTCCTGTGCATATACCCAAAAGGTGCTCCAACATACAACAAAGACACATGCTCCACTATGTTCATAACAGCCTTACTTATCATAGCCGGAAGCTGGAAAGATCCCAGATGCCCTTCAATAGAGAAATGGATACAGAAAATGTGGTACATCTACACAATGGAGATGTACTCAGCTATCAAAAACAATGTCTTCATGAAGTTCGTAGGCAAATGGATGGAACTAGAAAATACCATCCTGAGTGAGGTAACCCAATCACAGAAAAACACACATGGTATGCACTCAGTGCTAAGTGGATATTAGCCCAAATGCTTGAATTACCAAGATGCACAGACCACATGAAACTCATGAAGGATGACCAAAGTGCAGATGCTTCACTCCTTCTTTAAAAGGGGAACAAAAATATCCATAGGAGGGGTTAGGGAGGCAATGTTTGGAGC